>NC_051162.1:52494518-52536618 GCF_013339745.2 Dermacentor silvarum
AACACTGCCTCAGGAAGCAGTCCAAAACCGCGCTGCTAGATCATCCATTCCACTTATCAGTACCACGCTAGTGCATTATCTTTGAAAGCAGTATCCGGCTTATCAAATCTATAAGTTCGCCGTCGCATTGCCACGCTGTCCTTGTTTCACAAATTCTTTTACAGTTCTCTCAGCATGCATCTTACATCGCAACCCCTTCACATATCCATTCGCATCGGTCATGAACTTAAAGTGTCACGCCCACGTGCCCACACCGTTACATTTTCATCTTCAATTTTTTCCGCGCGCAGCATCAGAATGGAACGGCCTTTCCCACCAAATTGCAGCAATCACTTGTCCATCAACGTCTTTGAATTATATAACCAATTTTATTTGTAAGAGACATCATGTGCTATATTGCAAACCCACCCCTTATATAATACACCCTAGAGGGGTCTTTAAGGAAATAAAGTGATGAGATGTGATGTGATGTTATTCACCGCACAACTACGGCGTACCGCCCTCAAACCAATGGCCTTACAGAACGCTTTAACCGCGCGCTCGGCGACATGCTTTCACTGTACGTCGCCTCCCACCGCACGAACTGAGACGCCAATCTGCCCTTCGCCACGTATACGCGTACCACACCGTACTCAGAGCAACACTGGCTTTTCGCCCTTTTCTTACTGTAAGGTCGGCACCCGTGCATACTATCGACACAAGTTTACCTTACCGGCCGGATGCATCTGAGCCTCGGCTATTTCTGCCACAGCAAGGCATGCTGAAGAATGCCGTGACCTCGCACGTGCCTTTACTTAAAACGACCAGAGCACCAGAAGAGCACTCACGGCAAACCCACTTCCGCGGTCACCTTGCTTCCTGGCACACTTGTGTGGCTCTCTGTCCGTGCACCGCCCCTGGCCTCTCATCGAAAAACTACCCGAAGTATGAAGGCCCTTGCGCCATCGCCAAGCACGCATCTCCCGTGAACTATATCATCGAACCAGTTGAACCGTCTTCGGGCCGGCGCCGTCGTGGACGAGACATTGGTCATGTCGACCGCCTCAAGCCATACTACGATCCTGTGATCCTGACGAGCTGTTAGGTCGCCGGACGGCTACCTTATCACTCCCGGGTAAATTGTAGCGAAGGGAGACGCTAGTGGTCCGGCTCTAGTGGGCCCAGACGCTAGTGGGTCCAGCGCTCATGCTCGACAACGGAACTCGTCCTTGAAAGCTATGGAAGAAAGAAACAAACAGGAGAGGCGCTGACGTCAGATTTTTGAAGTCGGAAGTGCAGCCATGTTGGTATGCCATCTCTTTTTGCGCCTGCACTCCGGGGTTCTGCAGCTCGCTGGAGAGGATCGGCGCGAACTTTGAACTTGCATTGTTGCAGTTGCTGTTGCTGACGCGCGTCAAAAGAAAGCCTACGAAACTTCTGTAGCAGTTTCAGTGAAGCAGACGAGCTCCTATGTTTTTCCGTGGCACGTTGAAGAAGACAACGAAGACCCGCGCCGTTATTGCTTGAGTGTATCTGCTGCTGGCCGACACTCACACTTACAGACCCAAAACACAACTTTCAAACTTACATACTACTATCCAAAGTCAGCTTTTCTCGCGAATAAAAGGTGCTGCGGGAAAGACACCGTCCGAAAAATCTTATCCCACTTTTCAGAGACCAAGAACAGCAGCGGAAGCTTCAGGAGCGCGGTTGCTATGCCAGCGTTGACATTTGGGGTGCCCATCCCAGTGCTCCTTTGCGAAAAACTGCACGTGACTTCCACCACACTTTCTTCAATACGTCCGTGCTCGCCGGGGCCTCTCCTGGATTTCCTTCCTCCATGTTGAAAGCTGTGACATCGTTTGACTGTCGCCGCTGCGCTGCTTCGAGTTCTAATAAACCGTTTTACAGTACCAAAATAGAAGGGAAGAGCGCCAGCCATGATTACCTATGTTGGTGCAGCGCTCAAACTCTGCTTCAGAGGTGCATCACTCCCTTCTTGATGAGGTGATGCACTGGCGATCTATTGTTGCACTTTAAGACAAGACTTCAGGAGTAGGCGTTCCCCGGAGCGGTTTTGTCAACTTTGACACTTTGGGAGCCCGGGCCTCCTTTCCCGAAGGCGATTCGTTGACAGGTGATGCTGGACGCTTGTTAGCAGCCTCACAAATCGATCCAGATTCACTTCCGGTGGGCGATCAGGAACTGGTGGCAATTCTGCCCATGACATAGTCGGATCGTTGTCAGGCCAATTAGTATCATCCACAGTGGCAGGCTTCGGGGTAAGACTCTTGTCAGCCGATGAAGGCTTTGTCTCCTCCTGTCGATGAGCCTCAGCGGGTGTTTCACCGGTTGCATCCACAACCTCACTCACATTCATTTGATGATCGATGATTGTCTCATCCTTAGCTGGTCTATTTCCACGAAGCCTATCAGCGTAGGTTCCGATTCATGCATCTGCAAGCTGACCGTATCGGTCACAGTAACTGCAGCGTGGTGTCCTACATTGTCGCTGGATATGCCCGACTCTGTTGCACCGTAGGCGAAGTGGTAGTCGGCCCGGACCAAGACGAGGCACTGGTGCCCGTATATGCTCAATAGGTAATGCAGATTACTGGCAGAGACTACATCCTTCATGTAAACACCGCGTTCGCGATTAGTCAGTTGTGAGCCCTCCATGCCGTCCCACCGCCACATTTCTCTCGTGATAGACTGCACTGGTCCACATGGTTCTAGCACTTCAACAATGCGTCTCTGTTCGAGGTATGGAGAAGCGAAAGGAGCTAATTTCTTGATAGTGCTGCATTCCCGGGTGTACGACTAGGCACTTGAGGCCCTTCACGAACAGCTCGCCTTTGTCGACAAGTTCCTGTTTCGCGATGCTATTAACACATATTACTAGCCACAAGTGGCTCATCTGGTATTGTCCAGCACCGAGGATATCAGTTGTATTTAGAACTGAAATGAGTGCATCGTGAACGTCCGGGGCCCCATACGGCCACCATACCAGGTCAGCATCCAGGAAATCTGGATGAAGAACGGTATTGCCAGTTGGTAGACGAGGGGAACGATCTTATAATTACCGGAATCAGTAGTTGAAGGTGGGTGAACACTTCGGCCGAGGGCCGATGCGCTGTTTTCAGTAGAGCTCGTCGTAGACGTGGCCACTCGAACCGGCTTGTAGAACATGCATTTAGGGGAACCATATGATTCCGTTGTACCAACGATTGTGACAGAACTTGCTATGCGCGAGAGAAAGAGAAAATGAGAGCGAGAGAGAGAGAGGCAAAGAAAGAGAGAGAGAAATAAATAAAGGGGAACACAAATAGAGTGAAAGAGAGACAAAAAGAAAGAGAGAGGGAGAGGTGGAATTTGAGCCCGAATACTAACGGTCCGTAGGCGAGCGTTATACCTACAACGATATACATCCACGCTTGCAGAGCTCCGCTGTTTCATCCAGATTTCACAAGCGTGGAACTAGCTTTATGAGGCAAATTATATACATAACCATGATTCACAGGGTTCATTTAATTAGGAATGCACATTGGACTGGTTTTTTCGTTATTAAATGAAAAATCAACGCGTTAGAAATGGTGTCGAAGAGACGCTACGCGTTAAAAACAAGCTGACTAAAGCCCCTGCGCTGCAGCCGGCTTTAAGTGAACAGTAATAAACGATTCGAACAGATGTCGCGAGAGCAGGGCGAACGCGGGAAACTTGAATTGAATTCAGCAAAACCTCCATTGCATCGATTATGGGACGAGTGAGAGGGGAGGGGGAAGAAGAAAGGTGTTAAGTATCAGGGGCGGCAGAAGACTATCGTCTTTCGATGTCATTTGCAGCGAAGCAAGCAGATATACGGCCATTTTTTAGCGCTTCGTTTGAAAAATCTGATGTAGCTCGCTTGACAGGCCGGACGTTGACACGCACAGTGAAACGATTTTGGCGGTTTCTAGCTTAAATTAAAATAGTCATCGGCAGCAAGGACCATCTCGGCTTCGACGAAACACCTCGAGTCGACGCTACGAACGAGAAACGCGTGAGCGCAGCACCAATCGAAAATGCCGCTGTCAACCTGGGTGTCGTAGCCGTCATTATTTATATGTACAGCGTTGCTAGCTCATGTAACCGATTCTGTAGTTGTCAATAGGCGGACACTCCCGGTAAAAGTCTACCGGTCCTGGACATAGTGCAGCAGTAAATGGCCGGGACTGATCCCGGAAGTGGCGTGATGAAAGAATGTCGCAGTTTCACCCAAAAGGCGAAGCATAAATTGCGATAGCAACTTAGTAGAGAGCTATACGGAGTAAGGATAGTAGTTTTATCAGCTGTATAAACTTGGACATGCTGCAGCACCAGCAACGCGCAGAACTGTTGTCGACGCCGGCACCGAAAGCTCGCGGCGTTGGTGACTGTTGCCGGGGCCTCTGGGGGCGG
This sequence comes from Dermacentor silvarum, assembly GCF_013339745.2. NCBI lineage: Eukaryota > Metazoa > Arthropoda > Arachnida > Ixodida > Ixodidae > Dermacentor > Dermacentor silvarum. The sequence continues at coordinate 52,498,935 of NC_051162.1, forward strand.
CTCGGAGGTTTTCGACGAGATCAGAATGGGAAACTCGTCGAGCAGCGTCGGAAATCTTACCCACCCTCTGGCCTCGCAACGTTTTATATAAATAGGCATTTGGTGCCGCAGCTTAACGTCGCCTCCCTTCCCTCCATCTCTCCCGTTGCCCCACGGTCTTTCGCGCGACAAATTAAGTCGCGTTTGGTCTCTATATATGGGGATTGTAAAGGAGGAAGGAGACGCTTAACTCTGCAGCCCTTCAGGGAGCACGACGCAGAACGCGCGTTTGTTCTCCGCCGTGCGTTCGCTCCCCGTGAAAGCAAGCACGCGTACCTCGCGCCCTTTCACTTGCACATACAGCGTCCGGGGCGCGGCGACGATTTAATCACCGTTGACGTCATACGGAATAGAACACTGCATGGGCCGATTTTTTCAGCCCGAGCCCGGCCCGGGCCCGTTTTTACTTTGGGCGGCCCGCCCGAGCGCGATCAAAACTTTATGGTGAGACCCCGGCCCGGCCCGGGCCTGGAAATAATCTACGTTAGCCGCCCGGCCCGGCCCGCCACCCCTTTACCTTAGGCCCGAGCCCGGCTCGAAACTGGCCCGAACCCGGCCCGAGACCGAAAAATACATATTTTTCAGAGTTGAGACGCCCGAGAATAACTCGCTGCACGTTACATGCGCACCACCAGAAAGCCCGAGCCCGGCCCGGGCCCGCGCCAAAAAACCCGAGCCTGGCCCGGGCCCGGGTCAAAACGCACACGCAGTGCCCGAGCCCGGCCCGAGCCCGTGACAAAACTGCTCTACCCGGCCCGGCCCGGGCTTTTGGGTAAGCCCGAGCCCGTGCAGTGCTCTAATACGGAACCTCACGGCGACGGCGACGCCGACGGGAGAAATCCTCTTTGAGTGTCCAATTGCTATCGCAATAATAATAGCTGAATAAAGCGAACGGTTTTCGGTCGGGCTCATATCATGCGCCATCGGGGATGCGAGGCCTGCAATACCGTTTGTAGGATGGCTACAATGTGCAAGTGTCAAGAGCGCGGCGCCGCGGCTACGACTGCCCCGAGGCCGCGCGCTGCCGTGCGCAATGGGGCAGTAGTTATTTTCTGTTTGCGTTCTTTTAATTCGAAACAGAACGATTAAAAAAGTTGTCGCAGTTTCACCTGAAAGGCGAAGCATCAATTGCGATAGTAAATTTGTAGAGAGCTATGCGGAGTAATGATATTAGCTTTATCAGCTGTATAAACTTGGACATGCAGCAGCACCGGCAACACGCAGAACTGTTGTCGACGCCGTCGGCGTTTTGCCCACGTTCGCTCAACATGCGTGCGGCGTTGGTGACTGTTGCCGGAGCCTCTGATATAAATAGGCACTTGGTGCCGCAGCTAAACGTCGCCTCCCTTTCCTTCCCCTCCCCCCCTCCCCCACGGCCTCTCGCGCGTCGGAACAAGGCGCGTTTGCTCTACATATATGGTGATTGTAAAGGAAAGAGACGCCTACTTCTGCCGCCCTTAAGGGAGCACGGCGCAGAACGCGCGTTTGTTCTTCGCCGTGCGTTCACTCCTCGTGAAAGCGCGCGCCCTTAGCTCCCTTTCACTCGCACATACAGCGTTCGGCGCGTGGCGACGATTTCATCTCCATTGACGTCATACGGAACCTCACGGCGACGGCGACGCCGACGGCAGAAATCTGCTTTTGAGTGTCCATATAATTGCTATCGCAATAAAAGCCTCCAGACGTACACCTGACATGCGCCCGTCGCTGCCCTGTAGAGGTCTTTTAGCACTCACGGAAACATTTGCATAAAGGCCGTACGACACTCGGGGACGCTTGAATTTTCAACAAAGGTTCTACCACAGTCCTGGTTCTATTCAACTTGCAGGTTTTCTGCTTGTAGCGCAAATAACACACGGACGTATAGAAGAAGAACGAAGACACACCCAAGCGCTAACTTCCAACAACGATTTATTTCCGGGATGGACGCCACTTTTATACCCTCACTTTTTTTCACTCGCTTCACAAGCATGTGTCTACTGACACGGTACATGATAGTCTAATATAATTACAAACTAAGGCAAAGCAACAAAGCACATGGAAAAATGATAAATGACACACTTGCAGACTATACGCAAAGACAACTATTATGTTTAACGTATGCGCAGGAATTCCAACTCCTTCTTGGATAATGACAGGGACGATTTGCTAACACAACCATCGCCGAACTTTTCAATGTGAGCACTTTCAATGATTAAACGAGTGAATTAGCATTTGCTTCTCCCGATAATAATTCCATCTTCGAAGCGGGCCCACTTCGAAGAAAATGATAAGTTCAACGATGCTTGTGTTAGCAAATCGTCCTTGTCTCTATCATATACAGACTAAAAGTCTATTGTAGCGGCTGGAGCTGCCTAAAAAACACTGGTTTTTGTTTAGTGTTGGCCACACATTCATGAAGTATTCGTCAGGACCTAACAAAGCTTGTTAAGGCTGTTGATATGGCTGTATTCGAGAAAATTGATCGTTTCGCAACTAAAATTCGGTTCCAAACGCACTGTGACACGATTCTCCCCAGCTCCAATTGGATGGTAATTATCGCCCGAAGGCCGTAGACATGGAATTTACTTGAACTTCAGGGAAGGTGTTGTTTAAGAAATATTCACGCAAGAATTTATGTGCGAGTTGTCTAATTATGCGTACGCACTGTACCACTTGCTGGTCTCCACGCAGCCCCGTGTAATTATCGATGTTATGAATCCATTCGAACAGTATAAACCCTTGTCAACCTTATCAGACTAGATCCGACCATTATGAACTAGTATAGACCTTATCACTATGGATCCAATTCTCATCAACCCTATCTGTCCTTATCCATCTTATCGGACTATATTCGAGCCTTGTGAACTCTTATCGCCCTCATCAATCTTATTGGACTTGATCCGACCTTTATAAACACTCATCTTTGCTTATTCACCTTATCAGAATTACTCCGACCATTAAAGGCCCTTATCGATCTTCAGCACTTTATCGATCCGCTTCGAACCATTATCAACCATGATGAAACCTACAAGGCCCCTCATCACTCCTTATCATCGTTATGAACTCATTGCCGTCGTAACCATCTATGTTGCCCGACATCGAGCGCATGAGCCCTGACAGATCGATGGCATTTCAGTCGGTGAAGGAACACCCCAACAGAAAGCACATCCTGCGACCGCCAAAGCGTATGGGTGTGGGCGATGCGGCGTCCTTGGCTTTAAGTTATCTTAAAATTGGAATTTTCATGGTGTCTAAATTGCTCCAAGTTAGCTCTACATGTGGTCCTAGAGATGACTTTTATTCCACCATCACCAAATTTTTCAACAGAGCCTTCATTGCAACTATTCTTCTTTGACATTTTTTACAACCGGTTCAACATATGCATATTGTTCAGATATATTCACCTTTTCTAAGCGTGGGCGTTTAGCCGAGTGTGTAAGACATCAAAGAAGACTACAAACGTGCGAACAGTGGCATGAGCGCGTCTCTGTGACGACCTGACATGTGCAATTAGGCACGCACAAGGCACACCCTTAGTTAGCCAGAACCATGGAACAGCCATGACTTCAGGGAAGCGTGCTTGTCCCGCGCCAGGCCTGGGTCCGATTCCTACCCAGACCGAAATGTACCAAATTTTCTTTTCAAAATTTTTTTCGTTTACGGGAACCTCCCTGAGAAATGTGACATCAGACACAGGATTTGTTGAAGTGATTTTACTCTTTGTGGCGTCGGCCATTTTTCGTCATGCCGCAGTTTCGTCAGGATCACCATCAAGGTCAGGCAAGGGCACCGCCAACATAGACACCTGAGGCTTTCGCCTTGATATTGTTACGGGGAGAAGTGAAAATGGCTTTATATACAATACTTACACAGTTGCAGCGAGTGGCACCACAACAACGAAGATGGTTGGCTGGGGCACAGGTCCTCCTCGTTGTCGTCTGCTAGGCGACATCTTAATGGGTGTGGGATAACTTATTATCTGAATGGCTGTACATAAACAAACTTCAACTGAATATCAACAAAACTAAGTATAGAATATTTAAGTTGATAAGTAAGTCGTTGCCTGTTAATTTAAATGTTCTATTTCAATGTAAGGAGCTAGAACAAGTAACATCGCAAAAGTTTTGGTTGTTATGGATTCACGAGAACTTCGCCTGGGAAAATCATGTCAACAAGCTGAGCAATCATCTCAGTAATATAATAGGCTGTATGCGTAAAATTAGTAATCTAATACAAATATGGCTAAAGAAAGTAATGTATTATGCCCTTTTTTACTCGACGTAACTTATTGTGCCTTTATTTGACGAACAATGACACCAAAAAGCTATAACAAGTTACTACACTTGCAAAAACGAGTAGGCCGAATTTTGAAAACTACCATGAGGGTAGGCAGCGAGACACACCACATACAATCTTTTTGGCAAATATTAATTGATCCGAGCAAATCGAGTTTTACAGCGAAGCTGTTAAGGGCTCTCTCTTTTACGGTCGCGTCCGGCAATAGAAAAAAAAAAACTCTAATTGGCCGTATGCTGTATGTACGAGTGAAAGCGCGCGATGGCGAGGGACGCGCGCTTTCACGGGGAGCGAACAGACGGCGAAGAGGAAACGCGACTTCCCAGTGGAAGTGGAGCGGTTGGGCGAGGAGGGCATCGAGGCACCCTAGACTGTGCGTGTGCGTACCCGCTCTCATTCTGCGGCGCATGCGCACAGCCCTGCCGGCCTCTCCCGCCTGAGCCGCAGACTCTCTCTGGGCTCTCAGCCGCCTCTCCCCTAACAGTGTCGACAACGGCGTTTAGCCGTTCCGTCATGGTCCGCCATGGTCCCTGTGGTCACTAAATAAAGGAAAACCACCACATCATACATATTTCTCATTCTTTAATAGTTCAAATAACCAATTACCGCATCAAATCTTAATAGTCATAATTAGAAATACATAATTCCCACCATAGTACAGCCTTGCTGGTCTTCCATCTCCACCCCAGTAGAAGGGCTGACAGTTTTTTTTAAATTATTTTTCCAGACAACATTATTATGTTTATTTCTTTATTTGTAAAAGTAATAGCCGCTACCGTCCGTCAATCTACAATACCCCGCTAAAGAGTGCATTATATTTTCCGTCAGTAAAACAGTATTACGACATCCTGTGTCCAGGAACTGCAATGTTACACATGACCCTCTTGTAATACTCTACTGCCACTTCTCTTCTGTAGCAGATAACCAAAGTCATCAACACTATCAGACTATTTTTATGTGCACTACACGATGACGGCCTCTCCCTGCGATCACCGAACCCCTATCTAGTGTTAGCTGACTCCTACTTGCGCCTGCAGATTTCCTAATTACATCACTCTACCTCGTTTTCTGCCGTCCTCGACTGCGCTTCTCTTTCCTTGGCACCCATCTTGTAACTCTAATAGTCCACCGTAGAGCGCTGCACGGGCTCGGGCTTACCCGAAAGCCCGGGCCCGGCCCGGCCCGTGGGCCGGGCCGGGCCGGGTAGAGAAGTTTTTTCACGGGCTCGGGCCGGGCTCGGGCATGGCGTGTGCTTTTTGACCCGAACCCGGGCCGGGCTTGGGTATTTTGACGCGGGCCCGGGCCGGGCTCGGGCTTTCTGCAAGTTATTCTCGGGCTTCTCAACTCTGAAAAACATGTATTTTTCGGTCTCGGGCCGGGTTCGGGCCGGTTTCGAGTCGGGCTCGGGCCGGGCTCGGGCTTAAGGTAAAGTTGTGGCGGGCCGGGCCGGGCGGGTAACGTAGAATATTTCCGGGCCCGGGCCGGGCCCGGGTCTTGCCATAAATGTTTTGATCGGGCTCGGGCGAGCCGCCCTATGTAAAAACGGGCCCGGGCCGGGCCGCAAAAATCGGCCCATGCAGTGCTCTAGTCCACCGGTTATCTACTCTGCACATTACATAGCCTGCCCAGTTCTATTTCATTTCTCTTAATGCTAATTATAATATCGGCTATCCCCGTTTGCTCTCTGATCCACACCGCTATATTCCTGTCTCTTAGCTTTAAGTCAACATTTTTCGGTCCGTCGGTCTTCGTGCTTTCGTTGGCTTGTTCTCGAGCTTCTTTGTTAACCACTAAGTTTCTGCCTGCCAATTTCTTAGCTCCGGTAGAATGTAAAGATTGCACTCTTCTTTTTAGCGTCAGTGGTAAGCTCCAAGTCAAGATTTAGTAATCCATGCCGTATGCGCACCAACCCATTTTTATTACAGCGAAGCGGTTAGCCTCTCATTGGTAGGCACTTTTCGTGTCCGCGTCGTGGGCAAAAATTTGAGCCGATTCCGGAAGTCGTGCAATACCAGGCCGACCCACGGTGGAGGCGAAGCAGGCTTCATGAACTCAGCAAAGTGAAGCGAAAAGTGCATACATTCTTTGGAATCAAGGGCGCAACATACAGAGCAGCATTTCTTTCAATAAAGAACAAGCCTGAAACAAGCATCGGAACCCCATATTTGATTACTGGCCCGTGCGAAATTCTAGAGCGCGTTTTATGCCGCTTCTCAATACAGCGGTACAGAAGCCCAATAGTGGTTTCACTATTGGGCTTCTGTACTAAAGGTCCTGTGTTCAAATCCTGCCGTCGGACAGGTTCCTGTCGTTTGTCATGAACAACTTTGGACTCGCATGCTTCAACGACCCCAATCAATGAAACACACGGTGCAGATCGTATTAAAAAGTCTTCGTGAAGAATGCAGTGAAAGCAATCGCGGGACCCATCCCGGTCTACCACAGTGACCACAAGGTGATTATCACCACCTTTACTGTAACGAAATAAATCATTTCACAACCTCATTAGCAGGTGCCGTTGTTCTGCAAAAGCTTCGCTGGTTGTCCATGGCAGGGATGGCAAGTTATTTTTTATTATTCTGCAAATTCTCTTCTTATGATCCGGGTCTCCTGTGAGTAAATGACCGAAATATACGTACTCCTGTACAGACTCCAGAGGCAGACAGGCGATTCTGAATTCTTGTTCCCTTCCGAGGTTGTTGAATATTATCTTTGTCTTCTGCATAACAATCCTCAACCCCACTCATGCACTTTCTCGGTTGAGGTCCTGGTTCATTTGTTGTAATTCGTACCCAGTGTTGCTGAACAGAACAGTGTCATCTGCAAACCGAAGGCTGCTGAGATACTCAAAGTACGAAGACGCAAAGTTCATTTGCGATGCAAATTTTTTTAAAGTGTCGTAGGATATGCAATCTGATAAAAACGCATCTCAAGGTCAGCTAAGGATAACTGAGCGAAAACCATGCAATTATATGCCTGAGATCAATTTTACGCTGCGACATAATATGAGCACATAAGCTTTTCTTTTCTACTGGTGAGGCGATCTCACACCACCTCGTTTACGTTGTGTGGTATCTCAAAGATTCCAGAATGATGAACACGTCACTACAAGGAATCGCTAAAGCGCTGCGGTCAATTACAGGCGAAGCGTATTTTCTGGGAAGTGTTTAAATCACAATTAGGCAATAAAATTTAAATGATTGTGACAAACAGAAGGCGCGACGATCACACAGCGCGCGCGCTTCACGTGAAGTCACAAATTTTGTTGGAGCGAAAGGCTTCAGCGAAATTCTAAATGATTCACTACATTGTAGAAAAGGCATACCACCATGTACGGCTGCGCTAGAACCACGAAAAAAACTCACCCTAAAGAACTCGCGGGCCGTAGCGCACATGTAAACAAGCAGCGGCTAGTAGACGACATGACTCTCCATTCAAACTATCGTTGTTCAGCCAGTGCCCGCCAGGTGGCAAGTTCGCCCGATCTCGCGGCCAATTCCTCTTGTGCTTTTAGGTCACCAACGCTTGCGTTCTCCTTGTTTTGTAAACGTATGTCCTGGTGGAAAGTAAAGGGAGACAATTCGTTCGCGGCTGTCACTGAGGTAGTAGTAGTAGTAGTAGTAGTAGTAGTAGTAGTAGTAGTAGTAGTAGTAGTAGTAGTAGTAGTAGTAGTAGTAGTAGTAGTAGTAGTAGTAGTAGTAGTAGTAGTGGTAGAAGTAGTAGTAGTAGCAGTAGTAGTAGTAGTAAACTATATTTAGAAAAAGAACTTCAGAGCCCTTCCACTTCTGTGAAGATGGTAGCCAGCGAAGCTGTAACTATGATGGGTCTGCTGCAGTGAATATCGCTATAATGAATTTATATGTTATCATTATTTATTATATTGAGCATCTTCGGCATGTTCGTCAAAGAGCAAGGACAGCGGCGTCTTGTTTTCGCCCGGCGCGATGGCCAAGCAGTGCGTTTGCTGCGCCAAGTCCGCCCCTATATCGTCATAGACTAGCGTATGAGCCGCAGCGTTGATAGCCGCGGCACACTGCACGGCAGCGTCAGGATCCTGTGAGATCTCACCCGCTCCTGCTCTTTGCGGCTTATACCCACATATCCAACGCGGGTACGAGCGACACGTGATTTCTTTCTTACCTTCTTTCCTTTTTTCATATCTTTTCCTTTATTTATTTCTTTCCACCCTTCTGTATTTCTTGTCCCGGGCTCATACCCGCATATTCAATGCGGGTATGCGCCACACGTGATTTTATTATCTCTAATCGTGACTTAACTGACGAGCATGTGACGTTATCGATGTCATGCCCTATCAGTCGTGTTAGTCATCCGTTTTGACACCTGTGCTAAGGCAAAATTGGCGGGAAACCACCACGCACATGGAGCCGTACCGCTGATGATGATAGTTTTTTCCTGCACACAGACACGATCCTGGGGGACTAGCCCTTAACCTCTTCACTGTAAAAATTGCAATTTTAAAATATCACAGAGGAAATAGAATGAAACTACCACCTCCAGATAAGAATCTCAGTCAGGAAGAACAGGTTATATGGAGAAAGCTGCAAACCTATACATATAACAACCTGCATATTCTCCATAAAATTCATCCCGAAAGATATACGGACACATGCCCATGGTGCGGGGACACGCCAACCTTAGACCACATCTGATGGGCATGCACGGCATATACAGAAATGACAAACACAGAAATTACGGAGCATATACAATGGGAGGCGGGGCTGTCCAGCTCACAGGAAGAGGTCCAAAGGGCCTTCATCCGACAAGCAAGACGGCGCGCGGAAGCGAGTGGGGCCCTTCCCTAGGGGCTCCACCCATTGAGCGTTTTATTTTAACACGAAAGTGTTTTATGCCGGGGTCCACCAAGACTTCACTGACGTATTTCCGTCACGGAAATACGTCATAGAACATAATACAAAGAAAGAAACCAGAAGAAAAAGTTCCACAAACATGCAAAATTTGGAAATCGAACCCACGACCTCTCGGTCCGCGACGATAGATCGCCGAGCGTTTAACCCATTGCGCCACAAACGCATTTGCAGAGAGCTACACAGACGCGCCTTATATATCTAACACTCCTCCGTGTACCCGCGCTCTTGCTTGGGGCGGTGCCGCCGCCTACGAGCAGAAAAGAGAAGTACTGCATTATGACACTAACGCGCACCGACAGTGAACGCTTCGGTGGTCTCAGCACTACGACGCCTCGATGCCAGCATTCGAAGGGACGCTGGCATCAAGAAGCACTACCAACGCCACCTAGGTGGCGTTCACCATACTCAGCACAGCGGAGCGTGGCCTCCGCAATTAGCTCTGAAAATGTTTCTGAAGTTGATCGCGGAGGCTGCAATTACGACGCGCTGTACGCGCTGATTTGACTCGGTGACGATTCAGTTACGTGCTTTGTCTTGCCCGTTGTATTAGTGTGTCAGTTACGTGCTTCGTCTTTCGCGTTGTGCTAGCGTGTGCAGCGTAGTGCAGCTTCCATATGCACGACGGTTGCTCATGGTCATCGACGTTGGTAGTCGTGATGGAGGAGACGTGCCACCAGGCGTCAGCGTGGGTGCATCAACGCCTAAGGGCGCTTTAGCCACAAAACACCAATAGACATTATATATCAATGTGCAATAAACATTACACTACTTCTGTGAAGACACGTTTCACTTTCGTGTTCTATACCGATTCCTATATAAGAGGGATCAACCACTTTAAGTGTGGGTCTGGACTGTCTGCGGGTCTTTTTCAATAAAGTTGTATCTATCTATCTATCGATAAACTGGGCCCCTCAGTCCAGGATCCCGCTGGTCAACTGCACCAATGCAGGGTCGACGTAGGCAGTCAGGATCGCTTGATCGTCGTGTGGGATGGCTGCAGTTAGCCACTCGGCTGTAGGGGGTAGGGTGAACGTGAAGCCGTTGGGCAGGGTTAGTAAGCGTCTGGAATGAAGGCCCGCAGTGTCATAGTATGTGCGGAGTATTTGGATCACAACCACAGACCACGCACTGTCGCGGAGGCTCTATTACTTGTCCCTTATGTGTTGTCTAGCTGGTGGTTGCAGGGTGTTTGTGCTTGGCGAATGATTATACCCTGTCGTCTGGTGAGGTATGGGCTGAAAGTTGAAAGTTCTCTTCTGTATTCTTTGTATGGTGTTAGTGTGGGCACTGCAGGATCCTTGTGAGAGGATCGACCTGAGCAGTGGAAGTAAGGGTCCCGGCGCACTGATTCTTGGGCGAGCACGTTTGCCCCTTCGCGCTGTATTCCCGCGTGCCCACGTATCCAAATCACCTTATTGGGCTGGTGCAGGTGTTTGTGAATTGCCTCATACTACTCTTTGGAAAGTTGTCGGCTCTGAAGTATCCGACAGGCTCTCGTCGCATCCGTAAATATGATAAATTTCTTCGCGGTGATGGAGTGAGTTCAATTACCTTGATGATGACGGCAACCGCAGACCACTGTCGTTTCGTCTTCTTGATGGTTTGCCATTAAGTGATCGTACAGTGGTGATCAATAACGGCTATGGCTGCTGCGCTGTTGTAGGTGGCAGCCTCGCTGTACAGGTATGTGGGCGTGTTGACTCGTTGAATGTATTTGCCACGGTACCTGATGCGCTGTTCTCTGCGTTCTTTGTTTTCTTAGGGGTCTCCACGGCTTGGTATAAGGGCTATTGTGAGCAGTGCTCGGGCATTTTTTTCCGAGCGTGCTTGTAGCAGGCAGCGGGGTGTCGGTGGGTTTGAAACCCAGCGTTCGCAGGAATCTTCCGCCAGATGTAGTACTGTTCAGTCTAATTTCCTGCCTGTGTTTGTGAGCGGTGACAAGCTCTTCTAGGGTGTTATGGTTCAATTCAAAATTATTGACAAGTAAATTAGTACAAAAATAGTAGTATGCAGGAAGAGGGTTCCCAAAGTAATAACTGCAGCCGGGACCCCTTATGATGAATTAAATATCGAGAAATAAAACGAATGTAGCAATGCATAGGTGAAAAATTAATAAGCAGAAGAAAGATGGAATAAGTACAGTGATGTCATGCATAATCATATAATAAAAGCAAGTTACAAAAATAAAAAAGAATACAAATAATACAAAAGAAAACCAACACAATATTTAAAATAAAATTAGTACTGTGGTATAACATGTCAGCACGATAAAATTGATGTGTAGACGCAGACATTCACAGACAATATCACGTTAATTAGCACAGTCATTATTTTATTCAAATAGGTGGTCCTTTAATTGAGATTTAAATATGGTAAGGAAGTTACATTGCATTGTGTTGCATTGCATTGCCTTACGTTGCTTTAAGTCAGTAGGCAGAGAGTTCCATGGTGATATAGCAGAAAAAAGAAGTTTGTTTTCGATAGGTAGCGCGACCTTAGGCAAAAGTAGATTGCCCTTAACAGAAATACGGGTGCAGTTAGCATTAACCAATATGTATGTTGGAATTATATCGTTGTAGACATAGCGATGAAAAACTTTGAAAAAAGGTTATAGACCAAGATTATACTAACAAGATAGGGATAAATGTAGTACGCCATTGTTAATCAAGAACGGGAGTGAGTGAGATTGTCGAGGTGCAAAAGAAATAATACGAATGGCTTGTTTTGGAAGGGTTATATAGAAGAGGTGACATACAGATATTATAGGTGCTGCCCCAGGACTCAATACAATAAATGATATGACTGTGAATAAAAGCATTGTATAAAGTGACAAGTATTGCGATATCAAAAAAAAGCTCGATCTCGAATGAGTGCTCGAAGTCCTGGTGCGGTTTTCCTAATAACAGACAAAATATGGTCGCAGAGTGTTAGCTTATAGAGTCAATAACAACACCTAAAAAGTTAGTGCTACTGTTAGTTTTGATTTTCTGAGATTGAATATTTAGAGAACGAGGAAAAATGTTTTCTGTGGACACGTAAAAAGCAAAAACACGTTTTCTTTACGTTAATGTTTAGTTTATTTATAGAGGACCAATTATGGAGAGAGTTTAAATCTGTTTGAAGTTCGCACTTTAGGTTGTCAAGGGTGGTATCGGAAGAAATAATGATCGTGTCATCCGCATATACTATGCATTACAAGGAAGCTAGACAGTGGGGGAGACCATGATTGTAGGTTAAGAAGAGAATCGGGCTCAAAATAGAGCCTTGAGGAACGCCACATTTTATAATGATTGGGTCAGCGTTAGCACCAACAATAGAAATTCGTTGTTTGATAATATTAAAAAAACTCTGTAAAGGTTTGAGGCTGGTCCATTTTATAGGAAGTATGTTGTGGAAAATAAGTCAAAAGCCCTTGCAAGGTGAACGAAAATAATTCCCGCATAAATTCCGTTATCAATACATCTTTTAATTATATCAGTGAAGTTGGCAATAGCTATGTTCGTAGAAAGCCACTGGCGAAAACCAAACTGACAATTAGACACAGACAGACAGACAAAGAACTTTAATGAAGGTCCTGAGAAGCTCCGTTGCCCCCTCTCAGGGAGGCGATGAAGCAGCAGGCTGCACCCACGTCGGGACGGGGAGGCCGAGGTTCAGCACCGCATCGTGAGCTCTCTGGACAATCCAAAATTGCCACGACTGGTCGGAGCTCCGAAGCGCAGAGCTCCACTCTGGGGAGCTTACATGCAAGCGCTGTTCTTGCATGTAGGCTCCCTACTCCACTCCTCTGCAGTGCATCGATGCGGGCCCCTCTGTAACGAGGGGCATCCCCAGAGCATGTGGTCTAAAGTACTACGTTGTCCGCAGCTAGGGCAGTCTGGGCTAAAGTAGTCTGGGTTGATGTAGTGAAATAAATTCAGGTTGGAATATGATCCCGTCTGAAGCATGCGTAGTGTGACAGCTTGTGGTCTGGTTAGTGTGCCGTGTGGGGGAGGGTATAGTCTCCTACCAAGGTAGTAGTACCAAGGTAAGTAGAGAGAATAGGAAACTTTGCGAGATATTTGCTAAGGCGGATTCCAATTCATTTTTCTATAACCTTGTCTAGGAAAGGAAGCACGGAAATTGGCCTGTAATTTTCGACAAGTGTACAGTCCCCTTTTTTAAAGACAGGCAATGCCATTGCGGAAACACTCCCGTCTTAAATACTAAGTATGTGAGAGAGCACAGGAGCGAATAAAGGACTGATTAATTTTATGACTGCACCATTAATGTTATCTAAACCCGGGCCTGGGGCGCGCCGACTGCTAATAACAGATTGGACTTCTTCAGGAAATGTAGGATATAAAAAAAAGAATGAGGATAACGGACAATAATGCAGGAGTAAGGAGAGGTAGAGGTATCAAAGCAAACGGACGAGAAATGTTCAGAAAAAGCGTTTGCAATCCCTGATGCATCATTTATACATAAGCCATCCTGAACAATAGAAGTCACTTGCTTCTATGCTTTCACTTTGTTAAAAAAACTGATTAAGCAGTTTTCATTTTTCTTTTTGAGTCCTTTCCACCGTCCTGCAACTGCTGACTGTAATAGTGCTGCTTGGATGCTTTGAGAAGAGCGGCTAATGCACCCGAATGCTTTTCACAGCGTGATTTTAGTTTGCAGTTGAATGGCTGTCGTTTTGTTTTTGTTTTTTGTGTAGGTTATCCTTCTTCCGTAAAAAATAAAGAAGAAATTGAGTAAGCCAAGGAGCTCGTGGAGCCCGATATCGCCTATTGAAAGAAATTGTTCTTGTGCACCTCTGTAGTGCATCAGTAATATAACGGAATAAAATTCAGACAGAGCAGCCTCGGGATTTCTGAAGTTAAGGAAATGTAACCAGTTAGTGATCGAAATAATACGGACAAATTTATTGCTATCAAAAGATGTGCGGAAGTAAGGCAGATGGATGGGCGCTACAGAATTAGGTAAAAAAACACTGCTAGGTGATCACTGATATAGTAATCGAGTGCACCAGCATAGATAAGTTCATAAAAATTTCAGATTATCTGATCAACTAAAGAAATCGAGTCGTTAATGCAATGAGTATAAAGGTACATTTATCAGTCTGTAGGCCAAAACAAGAGATTCAGCTGATATAATCAATACAGACGCGGTTTGAAGCGTCGAGTGGGTTAATATTATTATCGCCCATTAGAAATATGTTCTTGTTCGCGAAGGTTTATTTAGTACAGCAGCAAAAGCATTACAAGAATCACCGGCGTCAGAAGACTGGGAACGATAAATGGAGGCAAGCACGGATTTATTATTATTATTAATGCTGACCGGTTCAAGTTCAATCCAAGCGGATTCTCATTTCGCAACACTGATTTCAATGTCAGTGTGCCTGGCGTATGGCAGTTGCTTCGATATGAATATTGCAGAGCCTCCATGGGCGTCGTACGGTGGGCTAATTGGTAATCACAATGGGAATCACGGAAACTGTATCAATTGCGATCGTGAGAGGGCAGCCACGTCTCAGAAAAACACAAGACGCAAAAGTGATGCTTAAGGCGATGAAGAAGTGTGCGAATGTGATAAAAATTCGTTTTAAGGCTCCGTGCATTAAAATGAATAGCGGAAAAATTTTCATGTTTAGGCAACGTATTAGCAAGTTCCCTCGGTTAAAGAGCGTCCATGGCCGATATAGTAATTATTATATCAGCCTTATATTAGCCTTCAGACGTCGAATAGTATTAGATCAGATTCTGAAATTATCCGAAAGACGCGCCTTGTGATTGTTTTCCTAGCTTTTATGACACAGTTGTCTGTCCAGACGAACATCCACTTCCTCTGATTGTTTAGTGAGCGCGCCTTGGGAAGAAGCTTTTTGTTCTCAGGTGTTAGGTGGTCAACAATAAAAATGGCATTTTCACCAGCGCCAGAGAACCCAAGAGAAGAGGTTGTAAGCCGAGCCTTGCGAGCCTTAGAAGCAAAATCATCTCGTTTTGCCTTGAACAAAATCGAAAAATGATGTTCTTTTGACTTTCTACCGGAGTAGGGACTGTATAAACAGTGTCAAAATCAGTTACAGACACAGGACAACCAGCTTTCATACCTAGGAATCGACAATTTTTCAGCAGTCCTCCCCCTGAGACACTGGGATACCCTTAATCTCAACGTTATTCAACCGTGAGTATTGCTCAAGGATGAGGCACTTTAAGTGAGAGTTGATCATTGCATTCAGCAAGGGTTTTCTTCCTTGCGGCCAGGTTTCAGTTTTCTGCTTTCACATCATCTAGCTCAATATTCAGGAAATCCATGGAATTCCTAATATTAGCTAGTTCTTCCTGTAGTTTCTTAGCTTCAGAAGGACTGCAGATGGTCGTCGCACATGTAACCGAATCACGCTTCTTCGAAACCTTGAGCAATTTATTTTCGACGGAGAGCTTAAACACGTCGAAGTCCGTGGGTAGCGCAGCAACCGTAGGAGCCATGAACGGGCAATCTAAGAGTAACGGCCCAGTATGGCTTAGGAAAAAAACAAAATGAGATAAATTACCTGTAGTAGGAAAATGTCCAGGTCAGGAGCCACTCCGAAAGGGCCGCTGCGTCAGATCGCTTCCTCGTATATGGTGGCTCCCGGGATATGGAAGGGCTTTTTAAGCGCTCGGGCAGGAGCTAGGGTGACACCAAGCGTCGAAAACAGGCTGCAAGGTGCGCTGATGATAGTTAGACAGTGTTGCCAGGTTTGGCTATATATAGCCAAATTGGGCCACAGGGACAAAATTTTGGCGTCGACTTGGACAAGTTGGCTATGTGGCTATATTTGGGCTATTGAAAATTTGCGACTTGGCTTTCTTTGGGCTATAAGTGGCGCCCTAATCCACGCTCCAGTACGCTCCAGAGGAGGCTCTGATCGGGTAGAAGCAATCTCGAAGGCTATGTTTCAGCTGGCTCAGCCGGCCGCCTGGCTGTGCGTGTGTGCGTGACCCCCCCCCCGTCCCCTTCCCTTCCCTGTCTGCGCCGTTGTCTGCGCCG
Organism: Dermacentor silvarum; assembly: GCF_013339745.2. Taxonomy (NCBI): domain Eukaryota; kingdom Metazoa; phylum Arthropoda; class Arachnida; order Ixodida; family Ixodidae; genus Dermacentor; species Dermacentor silvarum. The sequence continues at coordinate 52,515,158 of NC_051162.1, forward strand.
GTAGCTTTGATCTTTGATGCACGTAAACTTACACCCCGCTTGACCGCTATGCACCCGATCCTCGGGCATCGGGATGAACCTGGTAGTAGTGGGTTTTTCACGGTACACTGTACTAACATGGCTATGCTCAGGAAGGGAGAGCCATACTATAGAGTCGGGGCTGTCGAGCGATCATGGCGCCGACATGAAAGAAGGAAGGCACGGGTGGATGATACGCTCCAGTGTGATGGCCATGTCTTCTGGGTGAAGTATCGCGCCGGGCACAGCTTCCGACCTACTCCACGTTTCTCGCGCGAAGCTTTACTGTCATTTTCCTTCTCCTGCTAGATGAATTTTCGTTCATGCTTAGATTCGAGATTCATTTCGATAGGTTGGACGTAAGATCAGATCCTCCTCAGAGAGGCGAATCCAAACAAGGGGAAGTGGGCCAAGTATGCGAGAACGTATAACAAAGAATGGGAGCAAAACCTCGAGCTAAAGGTGGGTTCTGGTGCTTTTACTTCTGTATGGTTTGCCCGTAACGTCACGGATGTACTCATTCTGCTAATATCGAAACATGTTTGCTATGATGACATCAGTGCACCACGTCACATCAACTTCGCCTATATACCATGTTAGCTTAGCTTGTGAGGTGTCGCGCTGCTGGCTCGAGGACGCGGGTTTGATTCCGGACCACAGCGGCCGCGTTTCGATCAAGGCAAAATGCAGGAACACCCGTGTACTTAGATTTAGGCGCACGTTAAAGGACCCGAGGTGGCCAAAATTAATCCAGAGTCCCCCACTGCGTCATGATTCCCAATCACATGGTGGTTTGGCACGTAAAACCCCAGCAATAATTAGGGAGTTTTAGAATAGGGGCCTCAAACGTTTTGGAGCCCCAAGGAAATAGCGTTGAAGCCACTGCGCATGCGCAAGACGCACACTATGTTTGGGTTTTGTGTCGAGCACGCTATTTCATTGATTTAGCGGGAGCCCGAAAAGATGCTCCAAATGCTTTGCGTCAACAAACATGATGGCGCCCATCGAAGCGATGGCTCTAACCTAGCACCAGACTGGGTTCATTTCGTGGTAACGCGTGAAGTTCATAAGCTAGGATAAGTGATTGCGGTTATCGCTTTCTCTCAACTAACATTTGTAATGAATATTGATTCATTAGACACCGCTGATTCCGAATTCAATTGTCGATTTCATGGCTCGTACGCTGCCCGAACGCTAACACGCGCAACGCTCTTTGGGGCCCAACAATTTGGGGGCCCCTATTCTAAAACTTTAATAGCACATCAGCATGGTGTGCTTTTTGATAGTAACCGGTTTTCACAGCACAACCACTGTTATCAATTTGTTCTTTACCTTTGATCTTTGTGCGCTGTCGGGGCTTTTACCATTTTGAGCGAGTTACGTTCGGGACTGCGCGCTTTTAACACTGGTGGGCCATTTTTCGCAGTAATCTTTTTAAAGCTTCGCTTGCACCAATTCAGACAGTGAGTGGCATCTGTTGTCTGTCACTTTATTTTAACGCATGTTCTTGCCCAGCTAGAGACCTAAGATGGCGGCCAGGTCGATATAAATGGACAGTATATAGAGCATGTACCAGCTAATCTGGGTCAGCTAATTGAAAAAAAAATTGTCGCAGTTTCACCCGAAAGGCGAAGCACCAATTGCGATAGCAAATTAGTAGAGAGCTATACGGAGTAAGGATAGTAGTTTTATCAGCTGTATAAACTTGGACATGCAGCAGCACCAGCAACGCGCTGAACTGTTGTCGACGCCGTAGGCGTTTTGCCCGCGTTCGCACCGAACGCGCGCGGCGTTTTTATATAAATACGTATTTCGTGCCGCAGCTAAACGTCGCCTCCCCTCCCTCGCTCCCGTCTCCCCACAGCCTTTCGCGCGACGGAAATTGTTGCGTTTGCTCTCTATATATGGAAAGGAGGAAAGAGGCGCTTAATTATGCAGCCCCTCATGGAGCACGGCGCAGAACGCGCGTTTGCTCTCCGTCGTGTGTTCGCTCCGCGTGAAAGCGCGCGTCAGGAGCTCCCTTTCACTCGCACATACAGCGTCCGGAGCGCGGCGACGATTTCATCGCCGTTGACGTCATACGGAACCTCCCGGCGACGGCGACGGCGACGACGACGGCGACGACGACGGCGACGACGACGGCGACGCCGACGGCAGAAATCTGCTTTGGAGTGTCCATATAATTGCTATCGCAGTAAAACGAGAAAACAAGATAGGACGATGAGACAAATAACCCGAGATATCAAAGCTCGAAAGGCTTGTTTCAGCTATAAAAAAGGAAGCTGTGAGCACGTCGCGGTCGAACATCGCTGGACAGCTGTACTTCTACGCCGTAGGCAGAGATGACGTGAGAGAAAGTTGATGCTAAACATTATTTTGCATTCACGACAGCTAAAAGGCAGAGTTCGTAGTTAACATTACTGTAAATAAATAAAAATAATAACTTAGTGCTATCGGTGATAAAATAAAAGCGCTAATTTCGCCCTCTGCAGCAATTCCGTGCAACTTAAGAGCTTCCGGGGCCAACCAAAAAGTGTTCTGTGCAAGCATAATGTCGCTGTTGTTGATGTCAATGGCCGACCGTCACGGCGGCACGGACATTTTGTTACGACGGGTTGTGCAAAAAAGGATTGCCGTAGTCGAATGTGAAAATGTATACACAAATAAAACTGAAAATAAAAGTGGCTATATTTGGCTACGACATTTTTGCACTTTTTAGTACTTTTTTTGTTTGGCTACATTTGGGCTACAACTTCTCTAGCTTCTGGTTACGCCGCCTCGTCAGACCTGGAAACACTGGTCAGATGTGCGCTGATCAGGCACACCAGGATGATTTCAGCGCAGGCACGCTGAGTGCAGTTGCAATTCACAGCTGCCGATAACAGCAACAGCACAGTCGGTTGGTAGCAGCCAGCTTCACGAACGGTGTTTGTAGCCTATGGCTACAAGCGCGCGTAGATTTAGTACTACCTTTAGACCTGCCTTGTCTAGCAGCTCGGTACTTGTGCTGGTCTATACTACCATTGCAAGATTGATGGCTTCGGGAATGAGGGTGTCGAGCATGTTGTGATGTGCCTTTGTGAGTTTAATGTTTGGTGCGTGAAAGCGGAGGTGACGCAAGTGTAAGACGTGACGTCATGTCCGTCCAATTACACAATTACATCACTGACCGCACCTTACGAATATTAGACAAGCCCATATGACACAACAAAAACGACTATGCGGAGCGGATGAAATAGCGATTAAAGGTTGTCTCCGTAGGCATATACCGGGTGTTTCAGCAAACGCTCCCAAACACAAGCAATTCAATTTCACGTGCTGGTCTACTCGAAGAGGCGGACATTACTTGCAGATAAAATTTCAAATCACACTCGTATAATTAAACATTCACTAGTTCAGTTTTAAACTAAATCCCTTGTGGTACATATTCCAATTTACAAATTCTAGCCAAGCAGTTTGCAAGGCGGATCCACTGGTTACGACTTCTCAGGATAACACCAGTTTCGAGAGATAAATTCCCGAATTTTGCTGAGAAATGCATAGGCGTTCCAGTTAATTTTGTGCTTCAATGGATAAAATGACGCCTTGTTAATAAACTAAGTGCAACGACAATGTATTGCCACCGCAAGATTCACGGCGCGTATCAGTTAAATGGTGTTATCCACACAACTTTAACAGCGAAGTTGTTCTAGCTAACCGTAAAAGGTGCTTCTTGCTGCCGCAAAACCTCGCCCCAACTATGACGTCAGTGCGTTGCCTAGCAACCACCTCGCGAGCGGCGTGTGCATCGCCTCCTTTCCGTGCCGTGCACATATTGCCTTGACATGGGACGGTAAAGGGACACTAAAGAGAAACCGGAAGTTGAGCTTTAATGGTAGATTATCCTTTGACAATCACTGTTACACCATTCTTACGGCGAACACATGTTTAATAAGCGAGAAAATAGCGAAAACCTGAAGGATAGGTGCTGACGCCCCTTCGAATTTCCCGCACTACACATTCGTGATGTCGGAAATCACAAACGCAGGCCGGTCACCATTGGTCGAGAACGATTTATTGCTGTTAATAAAACGCAAAATGACATACACCTTAAACGTACATAAACAGCATTTTCCAACTTTTTAAACCGTTTCAAGCGAGCAAGTACAAGTTTAACGCAAAATTAAATAAATAAGAAAAAATGCCATAGCGCTACATCCGGTTAATAGTTTCGTTTTTGCTCCGTGCTACATCGCGCGCGCCTTTTCCGCTTTGCAGTGTTTGGTTGAGTTTTGCGTGGCTCGAAAAACGTTGACTTCGCGGTAAACAGCCAGAAAATGCCTCGTGTGTATAGTGTTGAGGGCTGTATAAACGGCCCAAGGCACTTGCTCAGGGGCAGCGGCAGTGTTGACCCGATTGTGTCCTTTCATGGGGTGCCCCGCGATGAGCCCCGGCGTTCGCGATGGCTCAGTGCTCTGCCGATGATAAAACGGCAAAAGAGCCAGAGAAACCAATGGTGTGCTCTCTGCATTTCTCGCCCTCAGATTATGTATATAATCCTGCCCTCGGAAAGTTTCTTGGCGTGCCCCAGAGGCCAGTCCTTTCTCGAGCAGCTGTTCCGTCAATGCGGCCTTCATCAACCCCCTGCCGGTGCCCCTGCAGCAGCAAACTGGCGGCTCGGTGAGTGCTGAATGTCATTAAATAAAGCCGCGAAAAAAACATACCGAGTATGCGCGAAACTTTCTACGCTTGTTCTGTCGGGAACATCGTCGCCTGGCGGACCGGACGCCTCGCCTCGCCTTCCGTCGACGAAAACGAGGCTCTGCTTTCCGCCGGCGCGGCCGGCGGCTCACCGCCATTGCACGCGGAAACACGTACCGCTCGAGCACGGAGGATTATTTCGCGCTCCGTTTCACTGAATATCGCTGAAATGCAGTCCTGCTTCTCTGGCGAGCTCTTCGTTGCAAGGTTCAGCGGCAGCAACGTTATCCATCGCGGCGAACTCAAACGCTGCGGCCATGCAGCCATGATGCAGCCAGCGCCTCCGCCGTTTGCGCAAGCGGTGACGTATCATGGCGCCCTCTGATTCGCTGAGAGCAATGAAATCCGTGACGACACCGCTTTAGCACCAAATTTGGGTGAGAGAAATTGACGAAGAGATATTGTAGCGTTAGCTACACTGGCCTAGCCAAGCCCGTTTCGCGCGGCACATCAAGAGCCGTGCTGCTCATGCGCAAGGATCAGTGATGTCACACGGCTTGCGCACCGGAGCCACCGGAGCCGGCACCTCTCGCGCACTCCGCCGCCGCCGCGCGCGACTCACCGCCGCCGGTTAGCGCATTCCAGAGGAGTGACGTCGTAGCCGTGGTAGACGCACTGGCGCCGGCGCGCGCTCGCTGTGCAGTCGCCGTCTGACACTGCGCTGGAGCCGCTGCGCTTCTGACTGGCGTTTGCCAGTGTGGTATAGCCATGGAGAAGGAGAGCGCAAATGCTGCTCAACAGCGCAGAAGAACGGAGAAGCTTGACTCATCGGATCCCGAAGTAGTTGCCTGGCAATTAGCGGTTAAGCGTAGGAGACAACCAGGAAAGCTAAGAATAATCAGCTGAACCTTTGCTAACGCTACGTATATCCTGGCATAGCCGAGTTAAGCCACTGCAACGTTTTGGTCTTTGTTTACGAATTTCTCTGCGAATAACTCATATTTTTGGCCCAACAAAAACTGCATGCATCCCTGAACCGTCCCTCTTTTATTCCAGCTGAACTTCCTGTTTCTCTGTAGTGTTCATTTAAGGAGAGGGAACGAGAGCATACTCGGGAGAGGGAAAAAAATGAGAGCGAGATAGAGAGAAAAAAATTGTAGCAGCAGCAACGAGACAACGCGCGGAGTTGCTGCCGACGCCGCCCGCGTTGCCTAGCCATGCATGCACCGAAGCTGTAGCAATGACGTCACCTCGTGTTGCCATAGTAACCGCCGGCGCAGATGCGCACACAGACACGGCTCCGCCGAGCACCCTGTGGAATTATGGCGTACAGCAACCGCGGAATAACTCGATTCCGTCGATATAATGGAGAAGGGCTTTTAATAGTACTGATACGGGCCGTGAAGACCCGGCTAATGGGCGAGAGTCCCCGTTTTTTCCTCTCGTGCTCGCCGACGCTTCTTCTTCTTCTTTTCTTGTCCGCCGGCGCTTCCAGTGAAAACAACAACCCGGAATCTGCGCGCTACTGCGCATGCGCCGTGGCGTCCTCCCGGCGTGTCGTCTGCTGCGCGCTGCCCGCGCACTGTGCATAGCTTTCACCCAGTGTGCATGCACTTGGCCTCGGAGTTTGCCATAAAAGGGGCTCCGCCTAGTCGTGTCAACTTTCGCTAGATATCGAGCGGCTAGCCTCCAACGGGTTCGGCGTCGGCAAGCAACAGCATTCTTGGCACTGTGGTTAGCCTGCGTGCGTTTGTGGCATGCAAGGAACGCTGTCGCTTGTAGACGCCGACGCGTCCAGCGCTTGTCACACGAAATGTAGCGGAAGGGAAGGTACCTCCGAAAATGATCGCTCGAGAATACCTTCCCTACATGTGTAGTTAAGTTAAACAAAGTTAAGACCTAGCAGCAACCAAGGTAATACCTAGCAGTAGCAGCCAGTAGGACTTGAAGATCGACAGTTTCGCTGTGCCTAAGCTTTGCACGACCGAATGCAAACTTGCTCGTTGTTTTCGAGTGGTTATGCTTACAGTATCACACGCTAGAATGTGTAAATTGCAATATGTACACTAAGGGAATTAGTTAAAAACTTAATCAATGAACTTGTTTTAGTTAGTCGGCTATGTATTCCATTTTTTGTGCTACTTATCTCAGCCTCTGCGAGTAGACCAGCTCAATGACTATAATTATGCTGCCTGCCACCGGCAATGTTTAAAAAATGTTCAGTGTTTGCAAAAACACCCTGTATGTTATGCCGAGCGTTATGCATAAAAGCCTTGCTGAAAGGCAAGTACGCTTTTCTGATGATAGTATTATCCTTCACGAGGTATGTGACCCTATGAGAACCATGTGCCTCACTAACAAAGAATGCAGAACAAAAAGACAGGAGGCCGCATACAAATAAACGATCACCCAGGAAACAGAAACAACGTTGTGCTTTAAGGTAAATTATATATACCATGCAGTGAAACGTTTCAACGTCATATCATTTGTCAATAATTTGGCTCTGCTAATTATCGGGCAAAACTCATTACTGGGAGTATGAAAGATTTGAAGATATCTATGGTCAGACTATTATTATTCGTAATTTTATTAACCTTAAAGCACTCTCAGCAAAGTTTTACACCAATATTTTTAGAGAGCAATCTTATGAAACAGACGTGTCTTCTTGAGCATCTTCTTTTATTGAATGAATGATGTGTCCCTTGGTGTCAGGAAAAAGATATAGTACAACACAAGACATATTGGGCCAGCAACATTATATAGTGGAGGCCCTAATCACGTGCATAATCAGCTCGCTTTAACAGGCATCATAAAAATAAGCACATAAATAAACGTAACGTGTTTAGAAATTGAACTCGGGGAACAAAACGCATTTCACTGCATCTGCCAAGGTAATAGCCCCGTTAGTATCAAGTGATGGAAGCTGCTTTAATTATTGTGTCTTCATCGTGACTTCCTGGAGACTGAAGTGATCGCTGCGACCAACGACGCCGCAGAAAAAGATAAGCGGAAGGCTTAGAAGGAACCATTACAGCTGGTGCGCAAGGTGGTTGGAAACATCCACTAAGACTTTCTTGAAGAGTTTTAGCAAAAATTTCACTTCAGCTTACAAGTACCAAAGCGTTGTTCAGGTCAGCGTCTCCTTTCCGACGTCGATGCTAGGCCGCACGATAGGACAAAAGTACGTGCACGGATCCAAACCCTGGGTGGCGTCTATCCTGCAGTCTAACACGGTTGTTCACTTATCGCACAAATGTTTCGAAAGGAATGCAAGTTCTCAGACCCCACATATTATGTTCAGATTGTAGTCATGTGAAGTGCATGATCACAACAGATGCTAATAACACAACGTACGTATGTTATGAGGACTGCTACTTTTCCAACAGTTCCAGATAGCCCGCTTCTGACATCGCCAATGAGCCCCGCAGTTTCAACTTTGCTTTTCTGGTTGCGGGACATCTGGCATTTCTGTTAAGACCAACGCCTGGCGGGCAGAAGCGGTGTGCTCAATAGCGTTTGTTTTGGTTATATTCGCTTCTATGTGTATGTGCTACCTAGGCGCATATATTTCCGTTTGTTTCTATGACATCCCTGACTGCCTAGACGTCTATTGGCCACCTTGAATTTTACTTGGCCGCGCATAATTAAGCGAAATACGCGATTGCCGTGTGAACCACCAGCAGCGTTCACGTTTGTAGCGCCATCAACGCCCGATGTATGCGATACTACAAATACAAGCTTTTCGAGCGCTAGGATCGCAGTGTGGACATAACATTAGATAGTTTCAGCGGAGCGTGACGGTGGGCTTCGCTCAGGCCGACCTATTCTAACATCATTTGCAAACAGCAGCTCTGCCGAACGCGAGTGGCAAGAATAACGCTCACACCTGCAGCAGAACACAGAACTCAGCCCAGGTTCCGCTATCAAGCCGATTGAGGAGAGCTTTAGGCAGTGTACCAGTTCTTTCCATCATGGTAGACAGTCTACTTTGACGTCTTCGAAGACACCCAAGACAGCTTCGAGGCCAAGTAATGGAACGCGTTCCGTTTCGTTCGGAAGACGCTTCTAGGGTGCCTCGATGCCAGCGCCGCCGTTCAGGGTGGTGCCATCCTTTGACCGCACCCGCGCCGCCGCTTTCTCCTGCGACGCCATCTTGAGTCACAGCGAGCGGTTGCGAGTGCTTGGTGCCGGTGCTTAGTTCGAGACACAGTGCGCGCGGATGCTTCGCTGACGCGTCTACTTGCTGGACAGTGTTCAGCCGCATGAATGACATGCTTGTCAAGTTCATCGAGTCGACATGATGGGCTGTTGTGTTCCCAAGTGCACCGGATCGACGCGTAAAGGGCTTCGTTGTTCACGCTTCCCCCGGGACCCAGAGCGAAGGAAGAGATGGGAAGCCCAAGTAAAGCGGTATCACTGGAAGGCAACGGATAGCTCCTACATTTGCGAGGTAAGTGTCAAGAAAGTTTAGACTATCGCATCGCGTTTTTCAATTAAATAAGAAAGTATTCTCTGATCCTCGCTCACGTACCTACGTTCGCTCACGAACTAAGCACTGCACCGATGCTGAGTAGCCTATGGTTTGCGAGCGCGCGTCGCATAGGCTTTTGCCGTTTTGATCGGCGCAGTCTATGCGAGTAGTACCCTTATTTTAAGAACTGACGAAAATGCTTCGTCGCGAAATAGCCTTACATTAGCTACAAATCGTCATGTAAACCACCTATTTTACGTTTTCACGGGAAGCACACATCGTGTGTCTCTTTTCTTTTTTTTTCTTTTTTCCCTCAGTTTCTTTTTTCGCTACTCGTTATTTGGGACTAAAGAACACAGTGCTTCTTCTGGGGAGAGCGGCTGTTGTGTACGTGGCAATCGAAGCATTGTGATTTTCTCTATTCTCAGCAGATATATTGCGGATCTCAGGTTGTTACGTTATATAGCTGATTTTTTAGACGAATATATTTGTAGCGTGGTGTTCGTAAGCCGATGGTCATTCGTGCTCATTCCCGATCGTAGTGGGTACTGTGACGGTCTTTAAATGCCTGTGCACGGTATGCCCAGGTGTAGTAGAGTTAAGGGGCATCATGGGACCAAAATGTTTCGGCGCTTTCTGGCATGGTGTCTGTTGTAGCCTGTGCATTTCTTCGAAACGTGTGAAGCGAGGTAATACAGCATTACTTCTGCGAAAATTTATTTTTAAGCACTGTAATCGGTTCTCTGTATTTACAAGGCAACTTTTCATATCAATAATCACTTTAGTTGTTTTACTTGTACTTAGAAACACTTTGAAGAGGACCAGTATGAGGGAAATCGACAGGATGGGCGCCGTCTGTTAGTCAACAGTCCTACATCATCATGGACTATATTTTCGAAGTGAAAAACATTGCTAATCTGTATTTGACTGTCTTAGTTTCATTTACGGTTTTTGTACGCGATATGTATGCAGTGTTGTTTATTTTTTCAATGTAGTTATCAGTGTTCTAATGGTTATTTATAAAATGTGCTGTACTCGCCATCGATGTGTTTGGCTGATGCGACGTATTCGTTGGTAGTTGATGTATTCTGGCTGGATATCTTGATTAATATTACCCGCGGTTGCGTTTTCTTGTTTGCATTCTTGTTTTCGATTTATATTGTGTGTAATAAGGTTGATGTACTCACTTGAACCCCCCCCCCCCCCATGTAATGAATAAATTAAAAAAACTCTCACTATCCCGAATTGTGTGTCGAGCCTACTTTGCGAATTTTTTTTTATCTCGTCTTTCAACATAACCTTCAGGCGCCACACAGTACACATAATTTTTCATGTACATATCTCTTTCATGATTGATGGTACTAGACATTATAAGTAAATGTATTTTGTGCATCGTTTGGTTTCTTGTGTGTACTACGCAAGATTGACACAGACAAGTTACGTTACATGTTTCTCTATAGCACTAACTAAACCTTATTTTCACATCGCAGTTATTTTTACACCAGCTTAATCCTGTCAGCACACAGTTTTGTGGGCAAAAAAAGCAAAATTGCCGGTAGATATCGTAAAATAATTGCAACGAACGCGAAGAGCACGCGCAACGCAAGGGAAACTAACCGCCGTGGACGAGTGGCTGGCTACGGTAAAGGAGGCGTGACGTGTAAACCAAAATACAACAGCGAAAAAGAAAAACTTCCACACACAGGGGGTCGCAAACCTTATATACCAAGCATCGAAGCGCAAAAAAATAAAAAATAGTGCGTATTTCAAACATACACACGGCATATTAAATGTAAATTGAATTAGGCAACATGGGGCATGTTCCCGGCGCCATACATTTACGTCTTGGACCTTCGACGAGTTAACGGCTATTGGTTATAAAGATGTGCAGATGCGATACCTATAAAAAAAATGTCACAGTTTCGCCCTAAGGGCGAAGCAATGAATGCGATAGCAACACAGCAATGTCATACGAAGTAAGGTGAGCGGCTTTGGTAGCAATATGAATTGTAGTAAACATGAGCTGATTAAGTAAGCAGGTGTGCTGCGGCGTAAGTAGACCGACATGAAGAGAGACTCGATGACCACGAGAAGGCGCGTGTGAAACGGTGGTGTTGATGAGAAGCGCTTCCCGTGGGGAGCGCGCGTGCGAAGGGACACACCTGTAGCGCTGCACTGCCGATCCGGGCAGCATTACATGTGTAGCGTGCGTTGGAAAATGTGACCCGACTATTACTAACTGAATGAACAAGCGTGGTGTGAGCGCGCACAAACAAACATGAAGAGATCACACTGAATGACTGCAGACAACGACTGTCAAAACGCTGGCAGCAAGCATACGCCGCTGCGGGCGAAGGTACGTGCGGTCTATCGCTTCAACAGAGCCGCGTGGAGATAAGAGACGGTGCGGCGAGCGACGAGCGCGGTTGCTGGCAGAAGAAAAGTGCGCCCCCCCCCCCCCCGCTTCCTCCGGCGCTGGCTTCCCGCTTCCTTGCTTGCGCGTGGGAGAGATAAGAGACCGTGCGGTCGAGCGACGAGCGCGGTTGTTGGCACAGTAGAAGTGCCCCCCCCCCCCCGCTCCCTCCGGCGCTGGCTTCCCGCTTCGTTGCTTGCGCGTGGGGGATTGAGTGCGTTCGCTCTCCGTGATAGCGCGCGTCCCAGCACGCTTGCGCTCGGGCATACGGCGCGCGGTGAAGATTTTATCTATACGGAACCTCACGGCGACGGCGACGGCGACGACGACGGCGACGGCTACGGCGACGGCGACGGCTACGGCGACGGCGACGGCGACGCCGACGGCAGAAATCCGGTTGAAGTGTCCATATAATTGCTATCGCAATAAAAATCCTCATCAAGGCAAAGCACTTGGAAGTGCGCCGCGAGTAACACTATTTATGAACGCAAGCGTAGCCGAGTCTCAGCTCGTGTGACTCAATATGGCGGCGCCAGCGGGGTTGTCTCCACCCTGGACGGCGGCGCTGGGCATCGAGGCACCCTAGACGATGATGATGATGATGATGATTTATTGGCATCCCCTTTGAAACGGGGTGGCGACAAATAGTCACCTAGCCTGCTTGATTTAATCAGGTATACTACACATGTTCTTTATCTCGCATTTTTGTATACCTTTTTCAAAAATTTTGCTTGTACCGCTGCCTATGATTTTAAGAGATCAGGTCGTATCCGTCTTTTCCCTGCTTTTTTTCCACCAGTACTCTAATCGTCTCTTGCTGATCTCTACGGCTGATCTGTTTATGTTTCCTTCCACTTTAAACCCAAGCGCTTCTGGGAGTTGCACGTTACCTACGGTTCTCGCTGGGTGGATCCCGTCGCATTCCATTAGGATGTGCTGAGTGGTCTCTGGATCTTTACTGCAGCATACACATGTCTCATCTAGTTCCGAATATTTGTTCCGATATGTTTTCGTCCTTAGGCAACCGGCTCGAGCCTCAAATAGCAAGGCACTGCCCTTTGTGTTATCGTACAGATTTTCCCTTCTAATTTCTTTCTTCTCATTCTTGTAAATCTCCATTGTCCTTTTCGTTTCCATTCTTTGCATCCAATTCACGGTCTCTATTTCTCTCACTTTCTTTCTGATGACCCCTGGTTGTCTATTTACAGTTTCGATTATCCTGTACTTGGTTGCCAACTTCCTTGACCTCTTCCTCCATTCTGTGTCCACGCTTTTCATGTAGAGATACTTGTGCACTTTAGCCGCCCATTTATTTTCATCCGTGTTCCTGAGCCTTTCTTCAAAACTAATTTTGCTTTGTGCTTCTCTGACTTCAAAAGAGGCCCAACTCATGTCTCCATGCACTGCCTCATTTGTCGTATTACCGTGTGCTCCCAAAGCCAACCGGCCTACTGATCTTTGGTTAACTTCTAAACCCGCCAATATATCCGATTTTAAGCATATAATGGCATTTGCGAATGTTAGCGCTGGCACCATTACTCCTTTCCAGATTCCACGCACCACCTCATACTTATTGTGGCCCCACAGTGCTCTGTGTTTCATTAATGCTGCATTCCGCTTCCCCTTTATTTTCAGATTATCTTGGTGGTTGCTTGAGTAATTCTTTCCTTCGTTTATGTGTGCGCCGAGGTACTTATATTGCTTCACTATGGGTATTATTGCTGTTAAATTGACACCACGAAGTTACTCGTGTGTTCATTAAAGATCATAATCCCTGATTTCTCTGTGCTAAACTTAAGGCCTAGATTTGTCGCTGCGTTCCCACAGATATTTATTTATTTTATTTATTTATTTATTTATTGAAAATACTTTCAGGGCCCGAAGGCACTACAGAAAGGAGTGGGGAAAAAATGACAAGATGAGCAACTAACAAAAATGATACAAGGCATTTTGTAAAGCGATCTTGAACTCGTGATCATCAGTTATGCTTGCGATTGTGGAGGGAAGGTGGTTCCATGCGACGCTTGTCCTAGGAACAAAAGAGTCATTACACAATTTTGTGCGACAAGACGGTAGACCAACCTTGAAGCGATGATCGGTCCTTGAAGAAATATAATGAGGTGGATGAAACAGGATGTCCTTTAAATCGTTGTTATAATAATAGATTTTGTGAAAAAGATTAAGGCGAGATGACTTTCGACGCAACGAAAGGTCAGGCAAGTTTAGGGTTTTCTTCATAGACGTGACACTGGAATGACGTGAATAATTCGATAAGATGAAACGTGCTGCGCGATTCTGAATAGCTTCAAGAGTTTGAATGAGGGTGGTCTGAGTAGGATCCCATATGGCGCATGCGTACTCTAACTTAGAACGTACCAGGGTTTTGTAAAGTGTTAGCTTCAGAGACGATGGGGCATCAAAAAAATTTCGACGGAGATAGCCGAGCATGCGATTCGCGTTGTTAGCTACATATTCAACATGCGTATTCCACGAAAGGTTAGAAGAAATGTGAACACCAAGGTATTTATAACTGTCAACAGATGGTAATGGAATATTATTGAGGGAGTAAGTACGCGGACAATGAGTAGTAGCGTGGCGAGAAACTCGCATGCTTTTACATTTAGTTGGGTTAAGTGTCATGAGCCATTGATTGCACCATTCAAACACCCTATCTAGATCGTGTTGCAGATTGATATAATCAGCATGGTTAGTAATTTTCTGGTAAATTACACAGTCATCTGCAAACAGTCGCACAGTTGAGAAAGAAAGGCAAGTAGGAAGATCATTAATATAAATCAAGAAAAGTAGAGGGCCCAAAACGGACCCTTGCGGAACACCGGATGTTACGGGGGAATTAGGTGAACAAAAGTCATTAGCTGTCACATACTGGCTACGGTTAGAGAGAAATTCCTTAATCCATGCAAGTACACTGGGGTCTATGTTAAGTTGATTAAGCTTGAATATAAGTAGGTCGTGTGAGACGGAGTCAAATGCTTTGGCAAAATCTAAATATATGCAATCAGTATCAACGTCATGGTCCGCGTTAATAAATAAGTCGTTGGTAAAACATAGCAATTGCGTTTCGCACGAAACTGTTTTACGGAATCCATGCTGATAAATACTGAAGAAGGAATTGGACTCAAGGAATTCGATGAGATGCGAGTATATTATATGCTCTAAGATTTTGACTGGGATGGATGTTAATGATATGGGACGGTAATTATTGGGGGAATGTACATCACCAGATTTATGCACAGGGACCACCTTCCCTATCTTCCAGTCAGAGGGCAGTGTCGACACCTGTAATGACTGTTCAAAAAGCTTTGACAATATCAATGAAGAATACACTTGTGTACACTTCATCATTTTTGATGAGATACAATCTGGGCCGGCCGATGAAGACACCTTTAAATTGACAATAAGCCTTTCTACACCAACTGCATCAATAGCGATGGGATCCATTGGTAAAAAGTTCGCCTTTGGTATTTGTGGAAACACTGTGGGAATGCTCTTATTAAAATGAGTAACAAACACATTGTTCAGAACATTGCAGCACTCGCTTTGAACTACTGGAACATTAGATTGGAATAATTGAATGTGTGTCCCTTTAGAACCGTTAATAATGCTCCAAAATTTGCGGGGGTTAGAGAGCAGTAGCAAAGGAAGAGTTTTATGATAGAATTCCTTCTTTGCTTTTGAAAGCGCAGTACAGAATTCTCGGTTAAATTTTTGATAGCAAGACCAGTGGTCTGTTCTGGCTGTTAGCTTTGCCCGTCGAAATATCCGCTTCTTTTTGTTGCGCATGCGCTTTAACGTGTTATGAAACCACGGAGAGCGAGGACTCGATGAAACTTTTCTTTTAGGTACAAAGCGATCAATTAGGGACAAGAGTTTGTTTTTATAAAGCAACCAGTTGTCCTCAACCGACCGCTGCTCAAAACCTGCAAAAAAACTATCAACAAAGGCCTGTAGTTCCACATTCATTCCAGTAATATCTGCTTTGCTGTAGTCTTGGATGACCCTGGTTTTTTTCTTGTTGGAGACCCGTGCTCGTAGGGTGAAGTGAATTATAGAGTGGTCGCTAATTCCCGGTGAATGAGTTAAGCAGGAAGCTAGATCTGGTGTAGTTGTAAGCACTAAGTCTAGAATGTTAGCGGCAGTGGGAGTTGTACGAGTGGGAAAGTGAACGAGCTGAGTTAAGTTGAAGTCTTGACAAAAAGTTAAAAATTCCTTGCTTTCAGCTGAGTTGTGTTTTAAGGAAACCGGGGCTCTTTCCCACCTAATGTCTGGAAAATTGAAGTCGCCAAGTATGAAGAGGGGCGATTTTGGGTATCTGACGAACAGCTGATTGACAGCATCGTGCAGGTCATTACAAAAGGACAGTGATGCAGTTGGTGGCCGATAGCAAACACAAAAAATTATTTCGCGAGAATCAATGAGCACGCGTACACACACAAGCTCAAGTGAAGATACAATTGGAACAACATGAGAAGCAAGCGTGTCGGCAACCGCCAACAGAACACCACCACCAGACCGGTAATCACGATCACATCGGTAAAATTTGTAGCACTTTTCACAGTCCAAAATTTCTTCATTTTTAACTTTTGCAGACAGCCAGGTCTCCGTCAGACCAATAATATCAGCAGAGCATGAATCAATAGCGGAAGACAATTCAACGCGCTTATTCAGGATACTCCGGACATTGGAAAGGAAAATAGAGGCGTTCCTTGCGCGGGATCTAGGCAGACATAGCTATGATGCACTAGAAGTGCCGGCACGTGCAGGTACAGTGGCCGCGCTATCTTGCGTATCTGCCGATCGTGGCAAATCAGTTTCGCGTACGCTGTCGGTTACTGCGCAGTAAACGTACCTTTTTTTATTCATGATCAGTTTATTCATGCGAAGCGAGTACGGCTGTCCTGCTACCTTTGCAAATTCTGTTAGTTTCCTCCTTGAGTTTCGCGTAGCTCTGCAAAAATCTTCGCTAGCTGATACACCAGTACCTTTGAGCTTATGTTTCTGTGCCCAGACTGCATCCCTGACTTTAGACGACGAAAACTTGATGATAATTGGTCGAGTCTTTTTATCGGTGTAGGATCCTAACCTGTGCGCTCGAGAGACTTCCGAGTCAGGAATTTGTAGTTTAAGATGACGAGACAAAACATCTTGAACAAGGCCTTCTGACTCAACCCACGTTTCAGTCGGACAGTCCGGTATTCCAAAGAACAATAGGTTATCTCGTCTGGATCTGTCTTCAAGATCGTCCAGTCGGGAACTGAGTGCCTGGCCTTCAATTCTGACAGCTTCAGTGATTAGACGTGGTGCATCACTTAGAACTGCAGAACCGTCGAATGATTCGACGAAAGATTCAACCGCGGATAATCTTACTGTTAAGTCAGCAACTGTTTGTACTAAGGCCTCCTGTTTTGTCTTTAGGTCATCAAGAACTTCCATGACTTCAACGTGACGGTGGTCAACTTTTTCAGAAAGTTTAGTGATAGCATCAAGTATTTCTTTGTTAGTAGGGCCAGGGTTTAGTTCAATGTCTCCGCAACATAGTAAGAGCTTTGTAACAAATACGCATTCACACAAACACTCAAAAAACACACTTGGGCACGGTAGGAGCAGCAAGCAGACGTTGCTAGTCCGCTTACAGTAGAGAGAAGGAGGTTTACTAACCTGCACAAAAAGCAAGATCGGGTTTATGAGCGACTGCATGGCTGCCGCTCCACCGTGCCCACTGAAGGGGCATAGGAATTCCAAGGTCCTTATATCCTCCCGTGTCGCTGCAGTCGCCAACAGTGTTGTCGACCAGCTGAACGTGGAAGGGATGCCACCGTTAAAGCAGGGCTGATCACATGAGGACGCATTATTGAAGATCGGGGCCGTCAGCAACAGTGTCGATGAACAGCCGACAATCGCTGGATCCGTTGGTTGTTGCCACGTGCCAAACCGGGCGATAAACTGCACAAAAAGCAAGATCGGGTTTATGAGCGACTGCATGGCTGCCGCTCCACCGTGCCCACTGAAGGGGCATAGGAATTCCAAGGTCCTTATATCCTCCCGTGTCGCTGCAGTCGCCAACAGTGTTGTCGACCAGCTGAACGTGGAAGGGATGCCACCGTTAAAGCAGGGCTGATCACATGAGGACGCATTATTGAAGATCGGGGCCGTCAGCAACAGTGTCGATGAACAGCCGACAATCGCTGGATCCGTTGGTTGTTGCCACGTGCCAAACCGGGCGATAAACTGCACAAAAAGCAAGATCGGGTTTATGAGCGACTGCATGGCTGCCGCTCCACCGTGCCCACTTTCGCAATTATCTGTAAATCTTTTTTATTGTCCGCTAGTAGCACAATATCGTCTGCGTACATCAATCCAGGGACCTTCTGTTGCACCATTTGTCCATTACGCATGTAGGATAAATCAAAACCTAATTCGCTGTTTTCCAGTCGTCTTTCTATGCCCTTGACGTAAAGCGTGAACAACAATGGTGACAGAGGGCATCCTTGCTTCAATCCTTGGTGAATTCCCACCATTTCATTTCCTTTTCGGCCTTCCCATGCCACTTGCACTTGGTTGTCTCGATATATCTCCCTCAGCAGCTCCACGAAATCGTCATCTATGCCTTCGTATTGAAGAATATCCCACAACAATGCCCTGTCTACGTTGTCATAAGCTCCTTTAATATCTAGAAATGCTACCCATAAAGGTCTTTTCTGAGCTACTGAAATCTCTATGCACTGAGTTAGTACAAACATATTGTCTTCTAAGCGTCTGCCTGGCCTGAACCCATTCTGTAGTTCCCCCAATACACCGTTTTCCTCCACCCACTTCGACAGTTCTAATTTTATGGCTTGCATTGCCATTCTATATATCACCGACGTTACTGTAACTGGCCTGTACGAGCTCGTCTTATCCTTATCTCCTTTGCCTTTGTAGATGAGATTCATCTTGCTTTCACGCCATCCAACGGGAATATTCTTTGTTCTAATCACTTGCTCTATGGCATTAGTCAGCAGTGCCTTGCTTTTTGGACCGAGGTTTTTGATTAGCTGTATTGGGATTTCATCGGGTCCTGCTGCCGTGTTGTTAGGGACATTTTCTGCTGCCTTTTTCCAATAGAAGCTTTCTATGCTGAATTTTGATCTCTCAAGCCTCTCTGTTGTTGCTGGATCTGTTGTCTGAACTACGCTTTTTCTCGTACCGAAGTTATGCCTGATAACGTCTGTGATGTACCGCAGCGCATCATCGCCTTCATAGATGTTACCGTCTTCATCCCTTATAGCCGTTTGCGAGTTTCTAGTTGGAGCTCCGAGTGCTTTTATATGGTTCCAGAATCTTTTTGGGGCGCCTTTGTCTCTTTTGTGAATGTTATGCACCCAACGTTCACTTGCGCATTTAATTTTCTCTTGCACGAGCGCACTCGCAACCCTTTTCTTTTCTCTGTATGTATTCCATCTAAGGAGCACCTCTTCTTCTTGTAATCCCAACTTTTTGGCTTCTCGATGAACCCTAGATGCCTCTTTACGCTCTTCTATAGCTTGTTTAATTTCCTTGTTCCACCACTTACGTGGTTTCCTCTTTCCAATCCAACAATTGTATTGCCGTGTCCGCCTTATTTCATGCTGCATTACCTCCACCAGTTCCTTATATTCCCAGACTGCTGTAGGAAAAGCCTCAATTTTCTTCTCTGTGTTGTTTGCGATCTCTGTTATTTGCTCTTCTGCCACGCCGCTTCTGCCACGTGACGCCACCTCGCGGCGACAAAAAGAAATTAGAGCAAAGCACACATTATTTCTTTATTTTAAGTATTTTCGCCTGCGAACCTATGAAAAACCTGATGTGACTTACGTTTAGGGTATAGAAAAGTGTGTCTACGTTTTTGTGTGCGCAAACAACCTTCCTGTCTAGTTTCCACGTCCTGCACAGTCGCCATGTTGTTTAGACAGGAAAATAGCCTGCATCGTTCTTGACTTCGATGCCGTCTTCGCGATGCTCTCTACTTTGACATCTTCGTGAGAATTGGAACGAGACTTAAGATGGCCGCCGTCCGCTTAGCTGTCTATTTAGCCGTGTAAGACGAGTATTGGAACACACCCTTAGAGTGTGTCTACTTGGTTTCCTTGTCTATTTACAGCCATGATGAGAGCGGGCCGCTGGCGTCTCTGGGAGGAGCGAAATCAACGAATTTCGGGCAGCCGCCGGTGAGCGTTAAATGTGGGCGGAGTGATGCACAAGCAACGCTCTCCTGAACTTGCCAAGTACTCGTGCGCCCCATACGTCGTGGGGTTCGTCATACTATTGAAAGCAGTGTCCACATCTCCCAGTGAAACTTGAGTTTGTATCGCTGCACTCGGCATGCTGACGCGCACGCTGTTTGTAGTCGGCGACATATTCTGAGCACGCCTGTAGGGTACAGTGCCACCTGTGGCGTCATCGCGCCATCGGCCGCTCTCCATCCAAATGCCGGCACGGCCGCTGTGATACAAGTCTATTAAGTTAATAGAGCAGGCTCACAATTGCGTGTTATTCAAAAATATGGCCTATAAAATCGTGTCACCGTCCTTGGCCTACTGTGCTCCACACGTATTCAACTTAAAGGCTATTGTTGCTGGTGGACCTGCTTAAAAAGCACTGGTTGTTGTTTTCTATTGGCCACATATTCATGAAGTGTTCGTCAGGATCTCACAAAGCTTGTTAAGGCTGTTTACACGGCTGTATTCGAGAACTGCGGTTCTTTCGCAGATGTAATTCGGCTCCAACCACACCGATGGTGACGTTAGAAATTCATAGTTGGATCAAAATTATCGTCCGAAAGCGAATCTGTAGAAATCGCATTTACATTATCTCCTCGGACGGTGTTGCAAAAAGAAAATTCATTCAAGAACTTCTCTGGGAGTTGTATAAGTGGAGTCATTGTACCACTAGCTCGTCTCCACGCAGCCCCAAGTCATTTATCCATGTTACGAAACTTCATCCGACCAGTATAGCCCCTTATATACACTTATCGGTGGTTATATCAACATTCTCAGACTATATATTACCATTACGGACGTTTATCAGTTGTTATCAACTTTATGGGATTTGATCCGAGCCTTATCAACCGTTATCGATCGGTATAGACCTTATCGCCACCTGATCATTCTTATGAACCCTTATCGGTCCTTATCAACCTTACCGGTCATTATACGAGGGTTCAACTCCTAAGGAAGAGCATGTATTCAAGTGCCTTATTTACCTGCACCCTAAGTAACGGTCCTATTTACCTTCGCCTTAATTAACACCACACGTCTAGGGTTGAACACTTACTAAAGGTGGTGGGTTCGAGTGCCTAAATTAACTCTATCCTAAATAAACCTGCCTTAATAATCTTCCTCTTAATTCATTCTGCCTTCGCGTAATCATGTGTCCCAATTTGATCACTTGACTGCCACCGAAGCTTTAGCAGGCCGCGCCACAAATGAACTTTGTATGTTGCGCCTAAATACTTCGCCTTAATTAACACCAAAGGTCGTGGTTTCGACTCCCAGCAAAGGTCAAGGGTTCGTAGCCTTTTCGCGCAAACGTCGCCTTTTCAGCGTCATGAGCCATATAATGTTTTCGCATCTATAAGTTTGCTCCCCAACAGCGGCGATCCATTGCTCCCGTCGCTCCCGCACAAGAAGGCCACGGTGGCGCTCCATGGAAACCATCATCATGGACGTCATCCATTATATCTGGAATATTTCTGCTGGCTACCCTTTTTTTTTCTCATCTTTCTCTCTCTCCTCTGTACTTCTTTTCCTTGTTGTTCTTTTCTTTTTACTATATTTTCTCTCTGAGTGTCGTTCTTGTATGCATGTGATAATAAAAACCACACACATGCGACGGTGTTGC
>NC_051162.1:52536718-52568506 GCF_013339745.2 Dermacentor silvarum
CAGCTATTTTTTTCCATTTTCGTCTATTATCATTGGTCCAGTGTTCGTAGACCATTTCTGAGACTAAGGCGTAGTCGATACATGACTGCCTGTTTCCGCATTGCCACGTTACCTGTCCATGACACTTATTCTCCCTGTTAACTACTATAAGGTTCTGTTCATCACACAAATCCAGCACTAGAGAGCCGTTGTAATCAGTATATTCCGTCTAAATCGTCCATGTGCGCGTTCATATCTCCCACTAATATCACCTGGCCCGAGTTACTGAACTCATTAATATCGCTTCTAATGCAATCGACCAATTCCTATTTTTTTTCCCTGCTATCACTACCTGTCCACAGGTAAGCTACTCCCAGCCACGTCTTTTTACCTTGCCATGTACCACTAATCCATAAATGCTCTTTACATGTCTCGTTTACCCTTCGCCACTTCAGACCTCGCCTAAATAGTACGCCTACGCCTCCGCCTTTCCTTGACCCGTCATTCTGTTGCAACCCTTCCCATACAAAGTTGTCAATAACAGGCGGCTGCTCCAAATCTCGTAGATTGCGTTTCGGTCAAGGCGTACACACTAATCGCTTCATCATTCAGTTGCGTTGAATTTCCAGCCATTTTTCCTGCTTACGACCACCCTGCATGTTAATGTAGCAAATTTTACCTTCTCTATTCTTATCCTTTCTGCGTCTTTTCCTGACTCCTGGTCGCCTAATTCTGCCCTTTACTGGTGTTTCGCTATGTTCAATACTTAATCCTGCTTCCTGATTGCCTGGGGCCCGCCTAAAAAGCTACAGCTCGTGCCGCGAATCGATTTTCCGACCGGTGTTGCTACACTTTCACTAAAATGTATCCCGTCACGCACAAAGCGCCTTCGCGGCCTGCTCGGTGCACTTCACGGTTGATGTCAACGACCGTAAAATTCATTGCTTAGCTAGAGTCCAAATTTCCCTGTTTACTGCAAGAACTGCCCTTTCAATTTTATAACCCTGCCTTTCAACCTCTGGCACCGTGCACACCGCGATTTGTACTTCTTTTGAAACATTCCGCAGGTCGGTGACCCCTTTGGGCTATTTGCTTTGTGATTCCTGCTCCTCGTCCGTTCAGTACGTCAATCACTCCGCCATTATCACCACTAGGTGTCTCTCCTCCATTGTGTCCCACATGCGTTCCTTGGCCTTCGCGATCACCTCTCTAATCGGCTTTCCCGGAAGCGCGCTAACCTGGACTCGTTCGTCTGCCCCTACCCTCTCTGCTATCGCCGGTTCTACTTTACGCATGTTGGAATCCCCAACAAAGACAACTCGACGCTTTCCTTCCCCCTCACCGCCGAAAGCTGCCCCCGAAGTCACAATGCCCTCCCCTCCTTTCTTATTCTTAGGCGTCGTAGTGCTGAGACCACCGAAGCGTTCACTGTCGGTGCGCGTTAGTGTCATAATGCAGTACTTCTCTTTTCTGCTCGTAGGCGGCGGCACCGCCCCGAGCAAGAGCGCGGGTACACGGAGGAGTGTTAGATATATAAGGCGCGTCTGTGTAGCTCTCTGCAAATGCGTTTGTGGCGCAATGGGTTAAACGCTCGGCGATCTATCGTCGCGGATCGAGAGGTCGTGGGTTCGATTTCTAAATTTTGCATGTTTGTGGAACTTTTTCTTCTGGTTTCTTTCTTTGTATTATGTTCGTGTATGTTCGTGTGACGTATTTCCGTGACGGAAATACGTCAGTGAAGTCTTGGTGGACCCCGGCATAAAACACTTTCGTGTTAAAAAAATTGCATAAGCCATTGGCCAAATAGCTTCGAACAAAATGTTCCACAAAGTTATAGATTTCAACTAAATCTACCCTACTTAAACATGGGGAGTCTGAGAGTGCTAAACTCTGTCCATGTCCGTATTTCGAACTCCACAACATGCGCTACTATGTCACCGAGGGGAAGTTCCGTACACCGCAAATATGGTGAAGTCACAACTTACTTATCTAACTCGCACTTTCTGTAATATTATAAACCTTATACTTATTGCAAAATTTGGGACAGCTGGGCGAGTTCGTGCGGTAACACATTATAAAGCAGCGCCAGGGACGCAGACAGCGAAAAGAAACAACAGGATGGTGCGCTGACTCTCAACTATTCAAGAAACGCGGAATATTGTTACGGCGCAAACAAGAGTAAAGGGCGAGACACACGATGCGATTTTGCGTGCGATTCGTCGTACGACGCGCCGCATCGGCCGCCGCACTCAACAAGTTTTCAACATATTCTCCTGCAGGCGGCGGCGGACCGCCGCCGCCGCATTCCTTGTTCCACCACTTTGAGCAAGTGGTGGAACAAGGAAATTAAACAAGCTATAGAAGAGCGTAAAGAGGCATCTAGGGTTCATCGAGAAGCCAAAAAGTTGGGATTACAAGAAGAAGAGGTGCTCCTTAGATGGAATACATACAGAGAAAAGAAAAGGGTTGCGAGTGAGCTCGTGCAAGAGAAAATTAAATGCGCAAGTGAACGTTGGGTGCATAACATTCACAAAAGAGACAAAGGCGCCCCAAAAAGATTCTGGAACCATATAAAAGCACTCGGAGCTCCAACTAGAAACTCGCAAACGGCTATAAGGGATGAAGACGGTAACATCTATGAAGGCGATGATGCGCTGCGGTACATCACAGACGTTATCAGGCATAACTTGAGAGACTTGAGAGGCTTGAGAGATCAAAATTCAGCATAGAAAGCTTCTATTGGAAAAAGGCAGCAGAAAATGTCCCTAACAACACGGCAGCAGGACCCGATGAAATCCCAATACAGCTAATCAAAAACCTCGGTCCAAAAAGCAAGGCACTGCTGACTAATGCCATAGAGCAAGTGATTAGAACAAAGAATATTCCCGTTGGATGGCGTGAAAGCAAGATGAATCTCATCTACAAAGGCAAAGGAGATAAGGATAAGACGAGCTCGTACAGGCCAGTTACAGTACGTCGGTGATATATAGAATGGCAATGCAAGCCATAAAATTAGAACTGTCGAAGTGGGTGGAGGAAAACGGTGTATTGGGGGAACTACAGAATGGGTTCAGGCCAGGCAGACGCTTAGAAGACAATATGTTTGTACTAACTCAGTGCATAGAGATTTCAGTAGCTCAGAAAAGACCTTTATGGGTAGCATTTCTAGATATTAAAGGAGCTTATGACAACGTAGACAGGGAATTGTTGTGGGATATTCTTCAATACGAAGGCATAGATGACGATTTCGTGGAGCTGCTGAGGGAGATATATCGAGACAACCAAGTACAAGTGGCATGGGAAGGCCGAAAAGGAAATGAAATGGTGGGAATTCACCAAGGATTGAAGCAAGGATGCCCTCTGTCACCATTGTTGTTCACGCTTCACGTCAAGGGCATAGAAAGACGACTGGAAAACAGCGAATTAGGTTTTGATTATCCTACATGCGTAATGGACAAATGGTGCAACAGAAGGTCCCTGGATTGATGTACGCAGACGACATTGTGCTACTAGCGGACAATAAAAAAGATTTACAGATACTTGCGAATATCTGTGGGAACGCAGCGACAAATCTAGGCCTTAAGTTTAGCACAGAGAAATCAGGGATTATGATCTTTAATGAACACACGAGTAACTTCGTGGTGTCAATTCAACAGCAAGTAATACCCATAGTGAAGCAATATAAGTACCTCGGCGTACACATAAACGAAGGAAAGAATTACTCAAGCAACCACCAAGATAATCTGAAAATAAAGGGGAAGCGGAATGCAGCATTAATGAAACACAGAGCACTGTGGGGCCACAATAAGTATGAGGTGGTGCGTGGAATCTGGAAAGGAGTAATGGTGCCAGCGCTAACATTCGCAAATGCCATTATATGCTTAAAATCGGATATATTGGCGGGTTTAGAAGTTAACCAAAGATCAGTAGGCCGGTTGGCTTTGGGAGCACATGGTAATACGACAAATGAGGCAGTGCATGGAGACATGGGTTGGGCCTCTTTTGAAGTCAGAGAAGCACAAAGCAAAATTAGTTTTGAAGAAAGGCTCAGGAACATGGATGAAAATAAATGGGCGGCTAAAGTGCACAAGTATCTCTACATGAAAAGCGTGGACACAGAATGGAGGAAGAGGTCAAGGAAGTTGGCAACCAAGTACAGGATAATCGAAACTGTAAATAGACAACCAGGGGTCATCAGAAAGAAAGTGAGAGAAATAGAGACCGTGAATTGGATGCAAAGAATGGAAACGAAAAGGACAATGGAGATTTACCAGAATGAGAAGAAAGAAATTAGAAGGGAAAATCTGTACGATAACACAAAGGGCAGTGCCTTGCTATTTGAGGCTCGAGCCGGTTGCCTAAGGACGAAAACATATCGGAACAAATATTCGGAACTAGATGAGACATGTGTATGCTGCAGTAAAGATCCAGAGACCACTCAGCACATCCTAATGGAATGCGACGGGATCCACCCAGCGAGAACCGTAGGTAACGTGCAACTCCAGAAGCGCTTGGGTTTAAAGTGGAAGGAAACATAAACAGATCAGCCGTAGAGATCAGCAAGAGACGATTAGAGTACTGGTGGAAAAAAAGCAGGGAAAAGATGGATACGACCTGATCTCTTAAAATCATAGGCAGCGGTACAAGCTAAATTTTTGAAAAAGGTATACAAAAATGCGAGATCATGTGTAGTATACCTGATTAAATCAAGCAGGCTAGGTGACTATTTGTCGCCACCCCGTTTCAAAGGGGATGCCAATAAATCATCATCATCATCATCGCATGCGACCAACCTGCTGGATATAGTCGTACGACTGTGCGATCGGTCGGACGGCCGCGGCCAATGACAGCGCCGCCAGCGTGTACGTCATGGTGACGTGGTAAAGCCGGCGGGGCGGCGCCGGCGAGCAAGCGCTCCGATTACACTCCGATCGTCCCGGTGATGTTTTTCTTTTTTTCTCCCTCGTCGAGGCGCTGGCCTCTTTGCCGCTGACGGCGTCACAAAAATCGGGTACACTTGTTTTCTGACACGAAATAACCTATAGAATGAGTGAACTCAAAGTTGTGTATGTTATAAAACGTTGCGCTAAGTTGTAAATCTTTGACGTGGTATCGATTCGGAAGCGGTCAGCGCAGACGCCGCAACAGTCGTCTATGCGAAGCGGCTCGCCTGACTGGCATGTTTTCTCATCGCTACCAACGGCGTCGGGAAAACTAATTGTATTGCCACTTATGAGCGACATAAATGTTCAGACGTTGATTGTGTTGACGAATATGGGCGCTTTATAACTAGCTGCGGACGGATCGCAAGGGCTGTCGACCGCGGATCCGACGGCCAGCGAGCTAGGCCTATATACCGTCTCCCAGCGATCGCAAGCTCGCCTGGCTTGATCGTTCGCTTTCGTCCGCGCCGATAAAATCAAATGTATCGCAATTTAAGCGCGACATAACTGTGTGCACGTTGTGCTGACCGACGTAGGAGGTTTATTACGAGCTACAAGCGGTCGTGTCGCAAGCGACACCGGTCTCGGATTCGACGGCCCAGCGAGCTAGGCCTGGCAGCTCCTAGCCATCGGCGGCTGTCGACGGAGCCCACACTGCGGACGCGGCTTTGCGGAAACACGTCTACGCTGCTCGCACAGACGCGTTTTTATTGTGATCGTTTGTGCGAAACTAGAGAACTGTGCAAATACGTTTGTTCTCACTTTGCGAAGTTCCGCAGTATTCCGAGCGTCCATGCAGGGCCGCCGGTTGTGGGCGGAGCTACGCATCGCACGTCGTTCGTACCATGTGTCCCGAATCGTCGTATGCGGCAAGTCGGACTCCGACGCGTCGTACGACGGATCGCACGCAAAATCGCACCGTGTGTCTCGCGCTTAACGCCAGTCCAAAGAAGACGATTTGACGTGTAGAGGTAGAATCGGTCTCGCCAGCCATCTTGTTTGTCTATCGTTGTCTCCCTTGTATATGTTGTTAATACACCTGTATATGAGGCTTCCGCAACGTAACAATATGATGATGATTTATTGGCATCCTCTTTAAAACGGGGTGGGGGCAAATAGTCACCTATAGCCTGCTTGAGGTATGCTATACATGCATTTCATTCTAGCATTTTTGTATACATCATCTTTCTTTCATTCCTCAATACTTCTACATCTACCTTGTACCGCTGCTTATACCTGTAACGGATCCAGTCCTCTTCCTTCCTTTTGTTCCACCATGTCACAGCTGTCCCCGATTCGTCGTCGGCGCGAAGTCGATCGACGGGGTAGACAAGCTGGTTGGTCGTTCCGTACGCAAGCGAACACAGTGAAGAGAGTCAGAGTCGGGAGTAAACAAAAAAAACAACAACAAAAAAACAAGATATTTATCGACTGATAAATATACACAAGTTAATAAAATAACATAATAAGAAAAACACAAGAGAGACTAACACACCTGAACTTAATATTACACAATGATGAAGACAACTAAATACGAGCAATTAACAGTATATATACATAAGAAACAGGGCTGGGATCAAATATACAAGAATAACACTTAACAGTAATTGACTAAAGCAAAGTTCCAATGAAAACAAAAAGAAACAAACGATGTCATACGCGTGGCCGGGCAGCAGCAGCAAGTCCATAAACCATGAAGTCGACGCACAAAGCTTTCCCGAAGAATGCTGGTGGCCGATCTTGTCGAGGTGGATGCGAATTGCTGGGCTGGGTTTCCCGGGAGTCTAGATTGGACGTCTTCTCTCAAGCAGGTTGAGCTAACTTGAGGCGAACTACCGTGAGCTTCGTTGCAGACGCTGGTTTGACGTCTCGTACGTCAACAAGTTCCTCGGAGTTCCGACGTGGCCAGGCGGCCCAGGCGATACTGGACGGCACTAGCCCCTCCGTGACACACCAATACTCATCTTGCTTATCTCGACTGCTGACCGGTTGATGCTTCCGTCCACTTTAAATCCAAGCTTTTGTTTTAATTCTTTGCATCCAGTTCACTGTTTCCGTTTCTCTTACTTTCTTTCTGATGACTACTTGTTGTCTATTTACACTTTCATTTACCCTGTATGTAATTTTCAAGTAGCCAATATGATGATGATGATGATATATTGGCATCCCCTTTGAAACAGTGTGGTGACAATGAAGTCACCTGACATGCTTGATTTAATCAGGTATGCTATACATGTTTTTTTTTTATCTAGCGTTTTTGTCCTTTCAATATAAACCTTTCAAAAACGTCACCTGGTGGACAGTTAACATAACCGGCATATAAAAAAAAGAAAAAAAAAACACATGAGTAGGGGCAAAATATATAAACAGGGATTCATATGGTCACATGTGCTACAGGTTAGGAGACGCGAGAATGTAGCAGATGTTTGACTTCTTCATGTGTTCTATGCTTGGCTTATACAATCATCTTAAAGTTGTAAAATATGGAAAGCCTCTATGATTTCTCGATTACGCTGATTATGGCTGCGGGCGAGAATGACGGTGTTAGTGTAACAAGGCAAACAATCGCACTTCTTGCAGTGGTCTTCCAAGTCGCAATAAGGTCAGCTATATATATATAGTCAGGGCGTGCTTGTGTTCTTTTACTGTCACACTGGCGCTTCTGCCGCTCTGACCAACGTACACCTTTCCACAAGATAGCTGGTAAACAACACCGACGTTGCATGGCACAATGGAATGCGCATGCCTATAACACCGCAGCCACTCACACCACCATCTTTCTCTGTTAGCTTAGAGCTTAGCCTGAACAAGATCAAACTTAGTTTAACAAGTGGCGACAGCTTGTGAATGTATGCAGCATGACAATCGGCTTCTTTAGAGAATAGAGCGCCGCCATGAAAAGACGCCGATTGTCACACTGTAAACATTCACAAGTTGTCGCATAACCTGAAGAACATTGCTAAAAGATACAGCGTTGACACCAGTAGCGCACCCATGATCTCTGCCGGGGGGGGGGGGGGGGGGGGGTTAACAGTTTGCCAATACCATCTACACAGCACTAATTTCGATTTCTTAACGGGAAATTGTCAACAAAATGCGCTTTTTGCGAGTGTGCGGACGATTGCGCGTCGTACATCTAGTTGCAGTACTCAAATGCGTAAGGAAAGAAAAGGGGTTAAACAAAAAGGGGGGGTTAAATCGGCCTCAGGGGGGGGGGGGGGGGGGGGGCTACAACGCCCCCCCGTCGGTGCGCCACTGGTTGACACCGTCTTTTGATCACCGGTTGAGCTAATGGATGAATGCTGTGGTCACAACAAATGATTTCTGAGCCGAAGTAATCGCTCAAGTCTGCCGCCTTTTATGACACTCGCTATTGGGAAGAGACGGTCACATTTGATTCGGTGTCTCTTACAGCCATGCTGATACTTTTGGATGCGAAGGGCCGTAATAGTGCCCTATAGCTGCGACGCCCACCGCTCGCCATTTGTCGGCTTTGTATTTGCGCAGGAGGTGATTTTCAGCCGCCTACAAGAGGCCTCGCCAAGCGTGTTGCGCAGGTGGCTGACCTCGCGGCTAGGTGGGAATCAGTTTACGGGCCGCGACTTGATTAATGCGCGGCCGTCCCGATGTATAATGACAATAATCGGTCTTCCCCGAGACTGTGGTGGCTCCCCCTTTTATTTCTCTCTCCCCGCGTCGCGCTCATTTTGTAGTCAAGTACGACCCACCGTTGTTAATATTTAAAGAGCTCTGCAGGTCCTTGTCATTATTATTATTTATTTATTTTCGTCACCAGGAAAGTCCTTGCGCTGCTCTGCGTCGCCCGCTGCTGCCGCTTCTCGAGTCGCTGCGCTGAAGCCGTTTATTACTTTTGGCCGCGGCGCACCATTATACTTTCAAACCGAGGGCGTCTTTAAAATGACGGCCTGTGGGGTGTATACCGTGGCCATGGCTTGGCGGCGACCTCGGTCCGGGGGAGCGGCAATTAGTCGAGGCGCGGTGTTCCGCGTTTCTCGCCGCTCAGGAACCATGCTCGACCACGCGTTAACGTGAGACGCACGCGGTCCTGCAAAATAAGTAGTCCACCTGAGATGCGTGTGGCACATTCACCAATAGCCGCTGCTTCCGTGCAACGCGACAGCGTCACTTGCAAAGCACACGCGCTCACACTGCATAACAGCGCGTGTTGCAGATACATGTGGAACCTTGTAACAATATTAGAGAGAAGGCAGAGACGCTGATGAGACCGATGGTGCTACCGCTGTTCACGGGCAATGCGGAAGTGTGTATGTATAAACAACAAGTCAGGCGCATATATGCGCAGTGCGAGACGTCTATACGTATGCACAGTGTCGAGGGAAGAGCGATGATTGTGGGCTCGGACAATTATGACACATACCTGTATACATATATGTGTACACAGGCTTTATGTCGTAATTTATTGATTCCTTACGTAGGACAGAGGTGCGCTAGCTTAACACTATACTTTGCCAGCCTGCACACCGGGTTGATATGAGCCTGTTTGCTGGAGCTTGCGTTCGGCGCACGCATGTTTTCATTTATATGGACGGATGATAAGTGGTTCTTGAGGGAAAGGGAAAGGTTGGCGCTATCTTCTGCAGCCCTTGAGGGAGCACGGCTCAGCGCCAAGCTATATGGACGGACCTGGAAGCATGTGTGTGCGCCTGGGAGGGGGGGGGGGGGGGGGGGGGGGGGGGGGGCGGGCGAGGGGGGGGGGTTGTTTTTCAAACGTTTGTTTGCGTGAACTACGGGCCTTTTGTTGTACTATCGTGAGCAATATGAGCTCGAACACGGGGAGCGCCCGTGGAAAATAGCCTCAAAACCTAAATAGCGTCATACGTGGATGGCGCTGCCGAAACCTTAGGGCAAAGGAGGGGCGCTCTTCCGCTAACTGTTGGCACTACCCGCTTCGCTAGCGTACAAAATAAAATGATAAAAGTGGCGTATCCGAACGCTCAGCCAACACACCGCCTATATTAATACAAGCATTGACCTGTGCATTATGGCAGTCTACGTCACAGCCGATATCTCAGCAGCTGCATAGCCTGATGGGTCATTTGATGTAGCTGTGCGCGTTGATGTGAATTGATATCACCGCTAGCGGCCAGTGACATGCTACAAGCTACCGTTTTTGCAGCAATGATATCGAGGCGGGAGTGTGAACAGCCAGCGGAAGAGCGGCGCCCTTTCCAATTTGTTTCCAAAAAGCGGCCGCTGCTAATCGGCCGATGTAGGGTTCGAGGCTATTTTCCACGCGCTCGCGTGTTCGAGCTCATATTGCTCACGATAGTACGTCCATTTCTGCTTGATACGGACTGAGCCGCAGTCGCGACGGCAGCCATGCCAAACCTAGCGGCCGTTAGGCGAAGAAAGCTTCGTAAAAAAATTAATAAATTAAGCACTGAAGGCACGCGGGAGAGAATGCGCCACAGCAATAACAATGCGTGGCTCTGCTATCGCCAACACCAGAGACCTGTGGAGCTGGGCAAAGCCGAGTAAAGTAGTGGCAAACCACACACGTTAACTTTTGCTGGGCTTCCCCCATCTCCGCTGGTCTCTGGTGTTTGCGATAGAAGAGCCACGCATAATTTTTCTGCGTACTATCGCGATGAATTCAACCGGCCACGTTCGCGAGCCTCCGGATCTTCATTTCTTCGCCTAAGCGAACTCTCGGCTGCCCTCAATCTAAAATCGGGATGTTCTGCGGCGCTTGGTTCAAGCTTCCCTAGCTCTCGCTTGAGTCTTTGCGAAGGCGACGAGTGTTCTCTGGTCGAAAGCTGCCGAGCCGCCGCCAGAGGGCTGCAGTCACCGGGCGCGTTCGGCGCGAACGCGGTCGGCGTCGGCAGCAGACGCGTCCCACCTGCCTCGCATCCGCTATGCTGCGCGATGCTATTTTATACCCTGCTTTCATTCTCTCTCAGCTCTCTCTCTCCCCCAGCTCGGCGAAGCTAAGGATGACGGAATGATCATTATAGCGAGGTTCAAACAGCTCCGCTGTAAAAACAGGGAAGAGACTGATACGACCGGATCCATTACAGGCAGCGGTACAAGGTAGATAGAGAAGATTAAGGAGATGTGTATACAAGAATGCCAGAACGAAAAGCATTGATAGCATACCTGCATGAGTAACTC
This sequence comes from Dermacentor silvarum, assembly GCF_013339745.2. Classification (NCBI taxonomy): domain Eukaryota; kingdom Metazoa; phylum Arthropoda; class Arachnida; order Ixodida; family Ixodidae; genus Dermacentor; species Dermacentor silvarum. The sequence continues at coordinate 52,547,794 of NC_051162.1, forward strand.
AGCAGGCTACAGTGACGATTTGTCCCTCCCTGTTTCAAAGGGGATGCCAATAAATGATCAACAGCATTTATAGTAGGTTTCCTCTTACCGTTATTCTCCCACAAGGTGGTGACACGTCGGTTGCGCCGCCATGTTATGTCGGAACATTAAAGGCGCGTTATGACGGACATTGGGAATTTAGATCTGTGTTCACCGACGTGTTAGAATTGGGTAATTTTCGCAAGTTTGTACGCTTACGTACATTGCAGCATTTACATGGCACCTTAAACAACGAGATGGAACGTTTAGAGAAAAGAAATGCTACAAGTTTGGAGACCAGCAGATAATTAGTTCTTTCTGCCGCGCTTTCGCTCGCGTTTGATTTCTTTTGAAAACAAAGTTGACGCATATCGTTTTTACGTAGGGTTCTAGAGGTTTTCTTAAACATAGTGGACGCACTTTTAACAGTAAAATTATAGCTGCGTAGCATCGCGAGACAGACACATGGCGTGAATAGCCGTAGGACAAAACGAGGTGAATAATACGGCGCCGTTATCACTAACTGAAGGTACTGTAGTTATCGAGAATAAATCGTGCATGGTAAAGGAAGGATAAAAACTAAACCCAGTTCCACCCAATGTGAAATCTGCTGAAACAGCGGAGCTGGGTTATTTTTGTGTTTCCCTGTGATTTTGTGTGATTTCTAGTGGTTTTCGTGTGATTATGGGTGATGTTTTGAAATTTACCGCTTCCCGCGGCTTGTCCTCGTTGGTAGCAGACTCCCGGCGACGTCTGGCTGGCGCTTCCCTCTGCGTAGATCTCATCCACAACCCGCCGCATGCCGTTTCGCTTGCGCTCCCGACGGCGGTCATCGTTGGTAGAGTCGCGGACTTCCGGCCGGTTTACGTTGGCTTGCGCTTCCCTCTTGAGTAGCTCCGCATTCACCTCCGCCGCTGCCGTTTCGCTTGCGCTTCCCGCCGGCGATCCTCGTTGGTAGCGGTCTCCCGGCGGTTACGTCTGGCTTGCGCTTCCCTCTTGCGTAGCTCCGCATTCACCTCCCGCCGCTGCCGTTTCGCTTGCGCTTCGCTCCGGCGATCCTCGTTGGTAGCGGTCTTCCGGCGGTTACGTCTGGCTTGCGCTTCCCTCTTGCGTAGCTCCGCATTCACCTCCCGCCGCTGCCGTTTCGCTTGCGCTTCCCGCCGGCGATCCTCGTTGGTAGCGGTCTCCCGGCGGTTACGTCTGGCTTGCGCTTCCCTCTTGCGTAGCTCCGCATCCACACCCGCCGCTACCGTTTCGCTTGCGCTTCCCGCCGGCGGTCCTCGTTGGTAGCGGACTCGCGGCGGTTACGTCTGGCTTGCGCTTCCCTCTTGCGTAGCTCCGCATTCACCTCCCGCCGCTGTCGTTTCGCTTGCGCTTCCCTCCGGCGATCCTCGTTGGTAGCGGTCTCCTGGCGGTTACGTCTGGCTTGCGCTTCGCTCTTGCGTAGCTCCGCATTCACCTCCCGCCGCTGCCGTTTCGCTTGTGCTTCCCGTCCGGCGATCCTCGTTGGTAGCGGTCTCCTGGCGGTTACGTCTGGCTTGCGCTTCCCTATTGTGTAGCTCCGCATTCACCTCCCGCTGCTGCCGTTTCGCTTGCGATTCCCTCCGGGGATCCTCGTTGGTCGCAGTCTCCTGGCGGTTACGTCTGGCTTGCGCTTTCCTCTTGTGTAGCTCCGCATTCACCTCCCGCTGCTGCCGTTTCGCTTGCGATTCCCTCCGGGGATCCTCGTTGGTCGCAGTCTCCTGGCGGTTACGTCTGGCTTGCGCTTCCCTCTTGTGTAGCTCGGCATTCACCTCCCGCTACTGCCGTTTCGCTTGCGCTTCCCTCCGGCGATCCTCGTTGGTAGCGGCTCCTGGCGGTTACGTCTGGCTTGCGCTTCGCTCTTGCGTAGCTCCGCATTCACCTACCGCTACTGCCGTTTCGCTTGCGATTCCCTCCGGGGATCCTCGTTGGTCGCAGTCTCCTGGCGGTTACGTCTGGCTTGCGCTTCCCTCTTGTGTAGCTCCGCATTCACCTCCCGCTACTGCCGTTTCGTTTGCGCTTCCCTCCGGCGATCCTCGTTGGTAGCGGTCTCCTGGCGGTTACGTCTGGCTTGCGCTTCCCTCTTGTGTAGCTCCGCATTACCTCCCGCTACTGCCGTTTCGCTTGCGATTCCCTCCGGGGATCCTCGTTGGTCGCAGTCTCCTGGCGGTTACGTCTGGCTTGCGCTTCCCTCTTGCGTAGATCCGCATTCACCTCTCGCCGCTGCCGTTTCGCTTGCTCTTCCCTCCGGCGATCCTCGTTGGTAGCGGTCTCCTGGCGGTTACGTCTGGCTTGCGCTTCCCTCTTGCGCAGCTCAGCATTCACGTCCCGCCGCTGCCGTTTCGCTTGCGCTTCCCTCCGGCGATCCTCGTTGGTAGCGGTCTCCTGGCGGTTACGTCTGGCTTGCGCTTCCCTCTTGTGTAGCTCCGCATTCACCTCCCGCTACTGCCGTTTCGCTTGTGCTTCCCTCCATCGATCTTCGTTGGTAGCGGTCTCCTGGCGGTTACGTCTGGCTTGCGCTTCCCTCTTGTGTAGCTCCGCATTCACCTCCCGCTACTGCCGTTTCGCTTGTGCTTCCCTCCGGCGATCCTCGTTGGTAGCGGTCTCCTGGCGGTTACGTCTGGCTTGCGCTTCCCTCTTGCGTAGCTCCGCATTCACAACCCGCCGCTGCCGTTTCGCTTGCGCTTCCCGCCGGCGGTCCTCGTTGGTAGCGGACTCCCGGCGGTTACGTCTGGCTTGCGCTTCCCTCTTGCGTAGCTCCGCATTCACCTCCCGCCGCTGGCGTGTCGCTTGCGCTTCCCTCCGGCGATCCTCGTTGGTAGCGGCTCCTGGCGGTTACGTCTGGCTTGCGCTTCGCTCTTGCGTAGCTCCGCATTCACCTCCCGCTGCTGCCGTTTCGCTTGCGCTTCCGTCCGGCGATCTTCGTTGGTAGCGGTCTTCCGGCGGTTACGTCTGGCTTGCGCTTGCCTCTTGCGTAGCTTCGCATTCACCTCCCGCCGCTGCCGTTTCGCTTGCGCTTCCCGTCGGCGGTGCTCGTTGGTAGCGGTCTTCCGGCGGTTACGTCTGGCTTGCGCTTCCCTCTTGCGTAGCTCCGCATTCACCTCCCGCCGCTGCCGTTTCGCTTGCGCTTCCCTCCGGCGATCCTCGTTGGTAGCGGTCTCCTGGCGGTTACGTCTGGCTTGCGCTTCCCTCTTGCGTAGCTCCGCATTCACCTCCCGCCGCTGCCGTTTCGCTTGTGCTTCCCTCCGGCGATCCTCGTTGGTAGCGGTCTCTTGGCGGTTACGTCTGGCTTGCGCTTCCCTCTTGCGTAGCTCCGCATTCACCTCCCGCTGCTGCCGTTTCGCTTGCGCTTCCGTCCGGCGATCTTCGTTGGTAGCGGTCTTCCGGCGGTTACGTCTGGCTTGCGCTTGCCTCTTGCGTAGCTTCGCATTCACCTCCCGCCGCTGCCGTTTCGCTTGTGCTTCCCTCCATCGATCTTCGTTGGTAGTGGTCTCCTGGCGGTTACGTCTGGCTTGCGCTTCCCTCTTGCGTAGCTCCGCATTCACCTCCCGCTGCTGCCGTTTCGCTTGCGCTTCCGTCCGGCGATCTTCGTTGGTAGCGGTCTTCCGGCGGTTACGTCTGGCTTGCGCTTGCCTCTTGCGTAGCTTCGCATTCACCTCCCGCCGCTGCCGTTTCGCTTGCGCTTCCCGTCGGCGGTGCTCGTTGGTAGCGGTCTTCCGGCGGTTACGTCTGGCTTGCGCTTCCCTCTTGCGTAGCTCCGCATTCACCTCCCGCCGCTGCCGTTTCGCTTGCGCTTCCCTCCGGCGATCCTCGTTGGTAGCGGTCTCCTGGCGGTTACGTCTGGCTTGCGCTTCCCTCTTGCGTAGCTCAGCATTCACCTCCCGCCGCTGCCGTTTCGCTTGTGCTTCCCTCCGGCGATCCTCGTTGGTAGCGGTCTCTTGGCGGTTACGTCTGGCTTGCGCTTCCCTCTTGCGTAGCTCCGCATCCACAACCCGCCGCTACCGTTTCGCTTGCGCTTCCCGCCGGCGGTCCTCGTTGGTAGCGGACTCCCGGCGGTTACGTCTGGCTTGCGCTTCCCTCTTGCGTAGATCCGCATTCACCTCTCGCCGCTGCCGTTTCGCTTGCTCTTCCCTCCGGCGATCCTCGTTGGTAGCGGTCTCCTGGCGGTTACGTCTGGCTTGCGCTTCCCTCTTGCGTAGCTCCGCATTCACCTCTTGCCGCTGCCGTTTCGCTTGCGCTTCCCTCCGGCGATCCTCGTTGGTAGCGGTCTGCTGGCGGTTACGTCTGGCTTGCGCTTCCCTCTTGTGTAGCTCAGCATTCACCTCCCGCCGCTGCCGTTTCGCTTGCGCTTCCCTCCGGCGATCCTCGTTGGTAGCGGTCTCTTGGCGGTTACGTCTGGCTTGCGCTTCCCTCTTGCGTAGCTCCGCATCCACAACCCGCCGCTACCGTTTCGCTTGCGCTTCCCGCCGGCGGTGCTCGTTGGTAGCGGACTCCCGGCGGTTACGTCTGGCTTGCGCTTCCCTCTTGCGTAGCTCCGCATTCACCTCTCGCCGCTGCCGTTTCGCTTGCGCTTCCCTCCGGCGATCCTCGTTGGTAGCGGTCTCCTGGCGGTTACGTCTGGCTTGCGCTTCCCTCTTGCGTAGCTCCGCATTCACGTCCCGCCGCTGCCGTTTCGCTTGCGCTTCCCGCCGGCGATCCTCGTTGGTAGCGGTCTCCCGGCGGTTACGTCTGGCTTGCGCTTCCCTCTTGCGTAGCTCCGCATTCACCTCCCGCCGCTGTCGTTTCGCTTGCGCTTCCCTCCGGCGATCCTCGTTGGTAGCGGTCTCCTGGCGGTTACGTCTGGCTTGCGCTTCCCTCTTGCGTAGCTCCGCATCCACAACCCGCCGCTGCCGTTTCGCTTGCGCTTCCCGCCGGCGGTCCTCGTTGGTAGCGGACTTCCGGCGGTTACGTCTGGCTTGCGCTTCCCTATTGCGTAGCTCCGCATTCACCTCCCGCCGCTGCCGTTTCGCTTGCGCTTCCCGCCGGCGATCCTCGTTGGTAGCGGTCTCCCGGCGGTTACGTCTGGCTTGCGCTTCCCTCTTGCGTAGCTCCGCATTCACCTCCCGCCGCTGCCGTTTCTCTTGCGCTTCGCTCCGGCGATCCTCGTTGGTAGCGGTCTTCCGGCGGTTACGTCTGGCTTGCGCTTGCCTCTTGCGTAGCTCCGCATTCACCTCCCGCCGCTGCCGTTTCGCTTGCGCTTCCCTCCATCGATCTTCGTTGGTAGCGGTCTCCTGGCGGTTACGTCTGGCTTGCGCTTCCCTCTTGTGTAGCTCCGCATTCACCTCCCGCTACTGCCGTTTCGCTTGTGCTTCCCTCCGGCGATCCTCGTTGGTAGCGGTCTCCTGGCGGTTACGTCTGGCTTGCGCTTCCCTCTTGCGTAGCTCCGCATTCACCTCCCGCCGCTGTCGTTTCGCTTGCGCTTCCCTCCGGCGATCCTCGTTGGTAGCGGTCTCCTGGTGGTTACGTCTGGCTTGCGCTTCGCTCTTGCGTAGCTCCGCATTCACCTCCCGCCGCTGCCGTTTCGCTTGTGTTTCCGTCCGGCGATCCTCGTTGGTAGCGGTCTCCTGGCGGTTACGTCTGGCTTGCGCTTCCCTATTGTGTAGCTCCGCATTCACCTCCCGCTGCTGCCGTTTCGCTTGCGATTCCCTCCGGGGATCCTCGTTGGTCGCAGTCTCCTGGCGGTTACGTCTGGCTTGCGCTTCCCTCTTGTGTAGCTCCGCATTCACCTCCCGCTGCTGCCGTTTCGCTTGCGATTCCCTCCGGGGATCCTCGTTGGTCGCAGTCTCCTGGCGGTTACGTCTGGCTTTCGCTTCCCTCTTGTGTAGCTCCGCATTCACCTCCCGCTACTGCCGTTTCGCTTGCGCTTCCCTCCGGTGATCCTCGTTGGTAGCGGCTCCTGGCGGTTACGTCTGGCTTGCGCTTCGCTCTTGCGTAGCTCCGCATTCACCTCCCGCTACTGCCGTTTCGCTTGCGATTCCCTCCGGGGATCCTCGTTGGTCGCAGTCTCCTGGCGGTTACGTCTGGCTTGCGCTTCCCTCTTGTGTAGCTCCGCATTCACCTCCCGCTACTGCCGTTTCGTTTGCGCTTCCCTCCGGCGATCCTCGTTGGTAGCGGTCTCCTGGCGGTTACGTCTGGCTTGCGCTTCCCTCTTGTGTAGCTCCGCATTTACCTCCCGCTACTGCCGTTTCGCTTGCGATTCCCTCCAGGGATCCTCGTTGGTCGCAGTCTCCTGGCGGTTACGTCTGGCTTGCGCTTCCCTCTTGTGTAGCTCCGCATTCACCTCCCGCTACTGCCGTTTCGCTTGCGCTTCCCTCCGGCGATCCTCGTTGGTAGCGGCTCCTGGCGGTTACGTCTGGCTTGCGCTTCGCTCTTGCGTAGCTCCGCATTCACCTCCCGCTACTGCCGTTTCGCTTGCGATTCCCTCCGGGGATCCTCGTTGGTCGCAGTCTCCTGGCGGTTACGTCTGGCTTGCGCTTCCCTCTTGTGTAGCTCCGCATTCACCTCCCGCTACTGCCGTTTCGCTTGTGCTTCCCTCCATCGATCTTCGTTGGTAGCGGTCTCCTGGCGGTTACGTCTGGCTTGCGCTTCCCTCTTGTGTAGCTCCGCATTCACCTCCCGCCGCTGCCGTTTCGCTTGTGCTTCCCTCCGGCGATCCTCGTTGGTAGCGGTCTCCTGGCGGTTACGTCTGGCTTGCGCTTCCCTCTTGCGTAGCTCCGCATCCACAACCCGCCGCTGCCGTTTCGCTTGCGCTTCCCGCCGGCGGTCCTCGTTGGTAGCGGACTCCCGTCGGTTACGTGTGGCTTGCGCTTCCCTCTTGCGTAGCTCCGCATTCACCTCCCGCCGCTGGCGTGTCGCTTGCGCTTCCCTCCGGCGATCCTCGTTGGTAGCGGCTCCTGGCGGTTACGTCTGGCTTGCGCTTCGCTCTTGCGTAGCTCCGCATTCACCTCCCGCCACTGCCGTTTCGCTTGTGCTTCCCTCCATCGATCTTCGTTGGTAGTGGTCTCCTGGCGGTTACGTCTGGCTTGCGCTTCCCTCTTGCGTAGCTCCGCATTCACCTCCCGCTGCTGCCGTTTCGCTTGCGCTTCCGTCCGGCGATCTTCGTTGGTAGCGGTCTCCTGGCGGTTACGTCTGGCTTGCGCTTTCCTCTTGTGTAGCTCCGCATTCACCTCCCGCTACTGCCGTTTCGCTTGCGCTTCCCTCCGGCGATCCTCGTTGGTAGCGGTCTCCTGGCGGTTACGTCTGGCTTGCGCTTCCCTCTTGCGTAGCTCCGCATCCATAACCCGCCGCTGCCGTTTCGCTTGCGCTTCCCGCCGGCGGTCCTCGTTGGTAGCGGACTCCCGTCGCTTACGTGTGGCTTGCGCTTCCCTCTTGCGTACCTCCGCATTCACCTCCCGCCGCTGGCGTGTCGCTTGCGCTTCCCTCCGGCGATACTCGTTGGTAGCGGCTCCTGGCGGTTACGTCTGGCTTGCGCTTCGCTCTTGCGTAGCTCCGCATTCACCTCCCGCTACTGCCGTTTCGCTTGTGCTTCCCTCCATCGATCTTCGTTGGTAGCGGTCTCCTGGCGGTTACGTCTGGCTTGCGCTTCGCTCTTGCGTGGCTCCGCATTCACCTCCCGCTACTGCCGTTTCGCTTGCGCTTCCCGCCGGCGGTCCTCGTTGGTAGCGGACTCCCGTCGGTTACGTCTGGCTTGCGCTTCCCTCTTGTGTAGCTCCGCATTCACCTCCCGCTGCTGCCGTTTCGCTTGCGCTTCCGTCCGGCGATCCTCGTTGGTAGCGGTCTCCTGGCGGTTACGTCTGGCTTGCGCTTCCCTCTTTTGTAGCTCCGCATTCACCTCCCGCTGCTGCCGTTTCGCTTGCGCTTCCCTCCGGCGATCCTCGTTGGTAGCGGTCTCCTGGCCGTTACGTCTGGCTTGCGCTTCCCTCTTGTGTAGCTCCGCATTCACCTCCCGCTGCTGCCGTTTCGCTTGCGCTTCCCTCCGGCGATCCTCGTTGATAGCAGTCTCCTGGCGGTTACGTCTGGCTTGCGCTTCCCTCTTGCGTAGCTCCGCATTCACCTGCCACCGCTGCCGTTTCGCTGCCAATTCCCGTGCTCGAAGCGTATAATTTGACTGGCTATGGCGTAGGCGCTCTCGATTGCGCTCTCGCAGCCGCTCGCGCCGAGCGGAATCCATGCCGAGGAAGGGCGCCTGACGGTCACCTGAGAAACAGTCTGGGAACCTGCCCCCTGCGTGACACCGGCGGATTGGCGGGGCAGCCTGGACCTACAAGAGCTGCTCTGTTAATAACTTGATAAATGCGTGCAAACTTCATCATCATCATCATCATCATCATCAGCCTATATTTTATGTCTACTGCAGGACAAAGGCCTCTCCCTACGATCTCAAATTACCCCTGTTTGCGCTAGCCTGTTCCAACTTGCACCTGCAAATTTCCAAACTTCATCACCCGATCTGGTTTTCTGCCGACCTCGACTGCGCTTTTCTTCTCTTGGTATCCATTCTGTAACCCCAATGGTCCACTGGTTATCCATTCTACGCATTACATGGCCTGCCCAGCTCCATTTATTCCGCGTAATGTCAACTAGAATATCAGCTATACCCGTTTGTTCTCTGATCCACACCACTCTCTTCCTGTCTCTTAACCTTAGTCCTAAGATTTTTCGTTCCATCGCTCTTTGTGCGGTCCTTAACTTGTTCTCGAGCTTCTTTGTTAACCTCCAAGTTTCTGCCCCATGTGTTAGCACCGGTAGAATGCAATGTTTGTACACTTTTCTTTTCAACGACAGTGGTAAGCTCCCAGTCAGGATGTGCTCAGTGTTTACTCAGTGAAACGTAGTGTTTAATCCTATATTAGACCAATTTCGCGGAGTTATCTGCTCTAGAGGAACGACATATTTTCGGTGGCACGCAGCAGGTGGCCTCAAGCGAATGCACAGGCATGCGTAGCCATTATCGTTTCGGCCCGGCTACTTAGTGGTCAGCTGTAGGAAATGTAATTGGGGGAGCGCCGATGCGAGGTACAAGTACCGTATACGCTCATCCCATCATTTGGAGTTAATGAACTCCGAAAGCGCTCACATGTCCACTGAAGCTTCGCGTCATTCACCCAGTCACCGCTTGCGATATCCGCCGTAAGAGAGGTTTGCTGAGCCGCACTAGCGTCATGCACATGCATTGCCAAAGCGGTGGCAACGGCGGCAGCTGAGGCAAGCAACCCGTCACCACTTGATCAAACATGGCGGCACCCACGGGACCACCATGAAAAGGGTCTATAAAAAGCGTACATGAAGCTGATGTTTGACATGAGGCAGCAAAATATGTTTCCTAACGGAGCACAAAAAGAGGCGAACAGCGACACTTTCCTACGCTGACGCCATTGTCTGTAGCACAGAACTTACTGTCTACTCAGATGCTATAATGTGTAAATAACCGGCGCCCATCGCAGGCAGTTTACAAGGTGGAAAGACCATTTATTTCTCGGTAATCGGGTTGATATTGGAAGGTGCTGTAGGTGCAAATTTGGTGTGATAGTAGCAGCAAGACATTTTCAATCCATCCAACGTTGTTATGAGGGAAACCAAGTACTTTGTGACGGAGTGGCGTTTTGTTATATTTGTTAGGCTCGAGTAAATTGTGTCATGATTTCTTTTATTGTTGCGAGTTTTCCATTGGATAACATTTTTGTGCTTCATGGTGTGAATTTCTCTGAGGCTCCAGCAATGAAATGTAGTCTAGGCTAACAATCTACTTCGTGTTTCTCATAAATACACGTAACGTTTGCCGTTTTTTAAAAATAAAATTGAAATGAAAGATGGTCAATTATTATTGATACGTTAATTTTACTATAATGCAACCTGTTCAGGAATAATTTGCAGTTTTGCAAAAAAAGACGATGCATCATCACTTAAGATAACGTCGCGCCTTGTGCTACCGTGACCATATGTTTTACAATGTCGTTGTAGCTTATGTTCTGCAACGACATGTCGTTGTAGCTTATGTTCTGCAACGACTTATGTTTAATAATTAGCTAGAATATGTATAAATTCTCAAAATACCACGTTTTCTGCGCAGCTTCAGTATGCGTTGAAAGAATGCCAGAGTGATTTCTAAGATATGAGGTTGGACGATAAATTAGGAACGAATTCCACACCGCACAGGTTAGTAATCAATGCCTCTTTCATCATTTATTTTCGCTTCAAAATATTGCGCATTTGCTGCATTAATAAAAAAAAACTTGCAATGATTGACTGAAGGACTAGTTGGTTCATTATTACAGAAAACGTGGGCCGCTTGCACTAGTGGTGCAAGGCTGGAGTAAACAGCGGAACTGGTGATCGACCTATAGCTTCTTCCAAGTTTTACTAGCCTCAGTGTGTTTAGCAGCAGCGGCTTCGGCGCGACACTCCAGATTAGCATGGAATCGCCGCATTTGTTCTGGGCTGGCAGTACGACGAGCTTCCAGCTGAGCGGCGTCTTCTTTGGGAGTCTTGTACTTCTTCGGCCGTCACATGTTACATGTACTCGGTGCGAAGTCTACGAGAGTTGCGTGTGTCGCCGTCGCGGGGACATGATCTTTATAATCAGTGAGACGTCATGGCCAAGCTTCACAAAGTGTTGTCATGACTAAGCAAAGCAAGAATTGCGGTGGGAAGCAATGACATGGCTGGGCGAAGCTGGCTAAGTGGTTGTTAGACGATCGCATTTACGGAGCAGGTCAGCTGAAACGCGGTGTCGGTGTTGGAAGCTGCGCTATGCAACGGGCAGTGACGCCATCGCTGGCGCGTCGGCGGAGGAGCGTTGCTGGAGATAGAAGCGAGGCGCAGCTTCGACTCTGCGCCTACGTCTTGGTGCTCTCATGCTCGTTTATTGAAGTTGATAGGCTCCCCGCACACTGCCTCGCATAACATCAATCCCCACACACGCCGCGGTGGCACAGTCAGCTAAGGCGTTGCGCTGCTGAGCACGGGATCGCGGGATTGAATCCCCGCTGCGGCGGCCGCATTTCGATGGAGGCGGAATGCAAAAACGCCCGTGTGCTTGCGTTGTAGAGCACGTTAAAGAGCCCCAGGTGGTCAAAATAGCCCGGAGCCCTCCATTACGGCGTGCCTCATAATCGGAACTCGTTTTGCCACGTAAAACCCCAGAAAGAAGAAAGAACATCAATTCCCACAGGGCGTGGGATCTGCCGGTTTTTTTTTCTTGTCGCACTCTCACATTTGTTTGTGCATGGCAGGCAAACTGATGGGCGATGATGAAATAAACATTCGTTTTTGTTGTTTTTCGGAGCGAAGCTCCTTAGGCTCTCACGATGTCAGTTGTCGCCGTTGTCGTCGTAGCTCCCCGTCACGCACGAAGCGCGCATGCCGACGCTGCGAAACCCCTCTCCGAGCAAGCGCACGACGTCATGCGCAGAACTGTTCGCAGAGCGCACGCAGCGCGCATACCGACCGTGCGCAGGTGTTGCGCCGCTACGCCTAACACTGCAGTATGGAGGAGCGCGAACGTAAGCGCAAACGTCATGACTCTGATCCTACACAGAGAACGAGACGCGGCAGCCCGACGGCAACGCCGCGAAGCTAACCCCGAGCTACGAGCACGAGAAGCAGCAGCACGCCGGCAACGGCAGCAAGACCCCGAAGCGGAAGCTCGAGCAGCAGCCGTAATCGTCCAAAGAGCTTCGCTCCATCATCAGCATTCGCTTCGTGGATCGGCTGCCATTTTTTTAACAGCGAAGCTGTTAAGTCAGCCGTAAAAAGTGCGCGTTTCACGAAATTATAATCATCAGCATTGGCTCCAGCGTCGTCATCTTCTTCCGCAGCTGGCTCATTGGCATCCCTCGGTTACGGTTAGCCCTCGGTTAGAGATCGTACTCGTGCTCAGCACGCGCTCGTGCCACTGCTCACGCGCGCGTTTCACGAAACTATCATATTCAGCATTGGCTCGAGCATCGTCGTCATCTTCCGCAGCTGGCTTGTTGGCGCCCCTCGGTTAGCGCTCGTGCCACTGCTACCGCGGTCGTCATCGTTGTCTTCTTCCACAGCTGGCTGCGTGGCCGCTAATCACTCCAGCGTGCAATTTCACTTCTTTTCTGTGATCGTAATGGGGAGACAAAGTTTGCACTAGGCCGTGCAAAGCTCGAGACACAACGAAGCTGGCCGATCGATTGCGTCTCTTGGTCGTGGCTAGGTTGAACTTGGCTATATCGAGGTTGAACTTGGTAGCAGCTATGTTCGGCCTTGCCTATGCCTGAGTTGAGCTTGGTTATGCCAGGTATCTCTTAGGTTATGACGCAATCGATCGGCTAGCTTCGCTGTGCCGTTTTCTTTCTTTTTTTTGATGCGACATGGTTGATCCAGAACAATTAGTACAACTGCGGGATCCTTGAGACCAGGTATACGTCGGATGTTTTCGTCTGCTTTCTTGCCCTTCAGTGTACCTTTGTGGAGTGAAATGCCTACACGATGGTGACAGCGTTCATCACGCCTGAGCATTGTTTCAAAGTAAAGCTTTCTTTGCATGCCCTCCCGGGCTCCCTTGATCGTGGCTGGGTGTTTCTGTCTTACAAAAATCTCGCATGCATTTATCGGCCATCATGCATCTTACGGCCATCTTACATCTTACGGCCATATTTACTGCCCTTACAGGTGTCCTGGCGGCTGGCCTTGTTTTCAGCGGAATTACTCCGTTATAAAACGAATGATACCGAAATCTCTCAACTGCAAAAAATATATACCGTAAGGATAGGCCATATTTTCCTTTAATAAAGCAAACCTTTGTAATTGATCCACCGTGCCCGGATTGTGGGGAGGAGTTTAGTACTCTAGCTCATATGCTCTGGCAGTGTCCTGCGTTACAGGATACGTCACTCACCAGCCAATAGGACTGGAACGAGGCCATCTCAAGGACCGAACTCAACATTCCGTCCACGGCCGTCCAGATGGCCCGTGAAAGAGCGGAGAGGCTTGGCCTCCCGATTCTGTCATGGGAGCAACCAACGGCGAGGAGGGGGCCCTAACGGGTCTCCGCCGGATAGTCGCTCAGGACCTCAATGATGATGATGATAAAAATGTATTTATTGTAGGATGGCTCGAAGGCCTATTATGTGGAATAGGAAGGGGCTCAATAAAGTTCATTGTCATTCATTCCGTCCGTCCATCCGTGCGTCCGTCCGTCCGTCCGTCCGTCCGTCCGTCCGTCCGTCCGTCCGTCCGTCCGTCCGTCCGTCTGTCTGTCTGTCTGTCTGTCTGTCTGTCTGTCTGTCTGTCTGTCTGTCTGTCTGTCTGTCTGTCTGTCTGTCTGTCTGTCTGTCTGTCTGTCTGTCTGTCCTGTCTGTCTGTCTGTCTGTCTGTCTGTCTGTCTGTCTGTCTGTCTGTCTGTCTGTCTGTCTGTCTGTCCTGTCTGTCTGTCTGTCTGTCTGTCTGTCTGTCTGTCTGTCTGTCTGTCTGTCTGTCTGTCTGTCTGTCTGTCTGTCTGTCTGTCTGTCTGTCTGTCTGTCTGTCTGTCTGTCTGTCTGTCTGTCTGTCTGTCTGTCTGTCTGTCTGTCTGTCTGTCTGTCTGTCTGTCTGTCTGTCTGTCTGTCCGTCCCGTCCGTTCCGTCCGTCCGTCCGTCCGTCCGTCTGTCTGTCTGTCTGTCTGTCTGTCTGTCTGTCTGTCTGTCTGTCTGTCTGTCTGTCTGTCTCTGTGTCTGTCTCTCTGTCCGTCCGTCTGTCTGTCTGTCTGTCTGTCTGTCTGTCTGTCTGTCTGTCTGTCTGTCTGTATTGTCTGTCTGTCTGTCTGCTTACCTACCTTCCGAGAGTTTAGTGTTTGACGTATATGCTTAGTTGGTCTTTCGCCGAGTGCGCTATCTGAAGGATCGCCCCGCTCTAGTCAGCGCACCGACCCTGGGTGCAGTGTTACAGCTCAGGGAGACCAATTCCGGAAACAGTATAATGCATGGTCACATGAGTCACGCGGCGGGACCTATGCGCAATGCCATTTTGACTGGCAGACAGGTAAGCAAACGCTTTAGTGCGAAGCGCTGTGCCAGAATGTATTCAGTTACATGAAATTTATTTACACGCTTCATGAAAGCTTGGCTTCGGAGATTTCAACATGTAGGTTCCGCTCTCCAGAGTCTGCACTCTACATTACGCCGTGAACCCCATGGACGACTTGTCGCGGACACACGAGAAATTTACCATCGAGCAGTTGACAAAGGACATGGCATCGCATTTCAATGGTTGGCAAGTCACAGTGGTATCCTCGGAAATGAGCATGCAGACGCAGCCGCTCGATCTTCGCATACGAGTGCCGATTGCGTCGTTATCCCTTTGTCCAGAACAGACGCAGCGGAAAAGCTACGCGCACTTGCTCGCGAGCTTGCGTTAGCACAATGGAATGCGGCAGGCTCTAAAGACCAGCGCCTTTGTTCCCTGGATCCTCATCTGAAGCTCGGCCTGTCGCATGGCGTACCACGACGGGAGGTAACACTCATTTGTCGCCTATGGCTTGGAGTAGCTTTTACCAACGCCTACAGCTACCTTATCGGAATGGCCACGAGTCCAGACTGTGAAGTTTGCGGGTGCAAAGAGACGATAGCGCACCTTCTGTGTGATTGTCGCCGTTTTAGTGCACTAATAAAAGTCCTTAGCACAACGCTCGACAAGATTGACAGCCGTCCCTTTACGGAAACCAAAATACTTGGACCCTGGTCCCATCCGACGTCGGCACGAACTGCATTGAAAGCGCTATGGCGTTTCTTTTAAAAGAAACAGGACTCATTCAAAGACTAGGATGTGCTAACTGTCGCGTTACTTTCTTTTATTTCTTTGTTTCTTTAAATGTTCTCTTGTTTTCTAATCTTTTCGGCCCGTACCTCATCCCCATTTCCAGAGTAGCCAACCGGACACTTATTCTGGTTAACCCCTCTGTCTTTCACCTCTTGTTTTCCTCCTCCTTCTCCTCCTCGTCTAACATGTGGATTGGATAAGCACATTTTTTTTTCGTTGGCGAGACCTGACGACAGCTTCTTCGGTTGATATAGGCGAAATGATGCGTATGCAGCCCACCTGGAACACTGCCGATGTTCCTTGTCGGCTCTCCGTTTCTTATGTGTTTTTGTACTTTGATAACAAAACATATGCATGCAGAGTAACGGAACTAGCAGACGAGCGCTTTCCTGCCTTATGTAGGCACAGCGCTAAGCAGACGATCGCAGACGCTATTAGAAATGTCCGTGTGTATATTGGGGCAGATCGAACCAGATGTATTATATTTATGGGTCCTAAAAGTTAGTTTTGTTCATTTTCTGGGAATCGTAATAGTTTGAATTGTGTTTTGCTAACGCCTTGTTTTACAAACGCAGCATTGCTTGCACAGTATATTAAAATTACACGCGCTAAACACCACTCGATCGCAACAGCCGGCTGGTGGCATCATCGTCAATGTGGCCACGGTTCTCCCATTCTTCGCTGCGCGGACGATATATTACCCTATTCCAGTACACAATACAAGCGTTTCACAAGAGTTACAAAACAAGTGGAAGTCACAGAAGCCATGGATGCGGACAGTTGGCGGCACTAGGAACCAGGACGTTCCTGCAAACATTATTAGGTCGTGATTACATAACGAATTGTCATTTTGTGATAACACCAGTAGCTATGCGGTCGTGGCCTATAGTTAAGCCGTGTTTGCAATGTGCTACAAATTACAGTAAAATCTAGATGATACTAATTGCTCGGGTTATCGGAAAATATTAGTATCATCGGAAATTCGCATGAGGCATAATCAACCACAATCACAAAATAAACGCTATATACTTGACTGATACAACGCCCTGCGTGACTCGTAAACACCGTAGTGGCGTAGAGGCTTTGGCATTGCGTTGCTAAGGCCTAGCGCGCGGTATCAAATCCAGGCTGGGGCGAATGCATTTCGATCGTTGCGAAATGCAACAAAGCCGTGTGCCGTGCCATTAGGTGCCGCGTTAAAGATCCCCAGGTGTTCAAAACTATTTTTTGTGCATGGTGATTACTTTCTGCTGAAGGAGTCATCGATGACTTTCTGGACTCCTTTCTACTCCCAATGTTAGCGAAGAGGCCATCCTGGATGCGCAAAACCCCCCTCGTTCCTTCCGCTGCGCTGTCAGGGTTCTCTGCACGCCGCAGTGAGTTCTTTTCACGTTCGCATGACACCGACAAAAGTCATACAACACCATGATTTTGCCGCGCGACTGGCCGCTCGAGGCAGTTAGTGTCTATTCGTGGGCTTCTTTCACGCTCGGAAAAACACTTTTACGTAGCACGTCTTGAGCAACAGAGAGCTGTATCGGGAGTTTTTCATGTTGCTCTACAATTTTCTGATTTACACTTTTGATTTAATTAACATATTTGAGAAGTTGACTAATTAATGAAGACAAATTATGTAATTGGGCGGGATGCAAGAACTAATCCGAGCATCTCCAAGCGACGGCAAACGTTGCCTTGGTTCTGTCCAGCTACGTGGCATTTGCATATTTTTAAATCATGGTGCATGATAGTTGGGACGCCCTGTATATCGGACACATGCCTATGACACGTATTGACACCGTGTCCCTTGTTCGTCATAAACAGCCCGAAACATACAAACAGAAAAGTGGGTAGAAGAGCCGAAGAAAGCAATCGCTTTAAAAGCGGAAAAACACCTATTTTAAATGGTATCAGCGAGGCACACAATCACGAAAAGCTATTCACTGTGCGATTCGAAGACGTGTTCAAGCTGTTAGAATGACATGCATTATGTTTTCCTAGAAACAGGAAACGTCTCAGGAACCTGCTGATTGCCCTGTTCAGAAACGTGGCCGATCGCTTGCAATAATATCATAATTGAAAGATCGCTCTACAGTATTCAGGAATGCTAAAATAAGAAGCGTTAAATAGTAATTTTGTTTGGAGAGAATCCTGATAATGGCAAAGTTGGGAACCTTCTGCGGTGAAAGTCATCAATGCTTGAAGATTACCCGCCTATCAGGACTTGGAAACGGCTGTTGGTGTGAACACAGATAGACCACTACACAATATATATATATATATATATATATATATATATATCAAGTGAGAGACAAGCAGACTGACAGCCAGCCGTCCGCCAGAATGCCTCTTTTACTTCTGCCTCTTATTCTCTCTGTCCGCGCCCGCACTCCGAGCGCGCGCCTAGGTGCGTCCTTCTCTTCATTACACTCGGTCACGCTGCCGAAGATAGCTCAGGTGGTTGTGAGGACACGCTGAGGATAGAAAACCAAGGAAAGCCGTCCTGCGCTACCAGCATCTATGGGGGGTCGGCTCTGAGTGTGCGATCGGGTCGCATGTCTCGTCGACGATTATCGCATCGCAATTGGGCACGTAGGGCAGATCATGCACAATGAGCAGCCGCTCTGCTCAGCCGTCGCGTGCTTTTTCGCAACGTTGCCGGAAAATGATCGAGGCTCGTTGTAGCGCCCGAATCAGCGGCGCTTGACGAAAAACTGATAGCATTGCGTGATTGGTCTTTTGCGTGTCTCTTTCGGTGTCTTGCGCGTCTTGAGCGTCTTTCGCGTGCGGGCAGGTCTTTGATGATGATGATCTTCTGTGAGGCCTCCCTCAGTGCGCTGTGAACGGCCGCAGGTTCTACCAACGACTGCGTGGATATGCAACGATGTGGCTCCGACGAGTCAGGAAGCGTCTCCCTGCTACGATCCGTGGACAGGTTGGGTTCCTGGAATGGTAGCGTCGGCGCCTACATGCGCCCCGGCATTGATGTGTTTGGGAGCCGTTTCACTGACTGTTGTAGACCGAATGTGGTTTCAGTCTCTGGAAGGGATGGTATGGTTTCGGAAGTCGAAGCAGAGTCCAAGACCCGTGGTGGTAAAAATGGTTCGCATTCTGGGTCTACAGCGGGGCAGGTGCTGAGGCAATCTGCCAAAACCTTCCCGGGTGCAGCTACAGCGGCGAGATGCTGCGGATTCCTAGCTCCACAGGGTTTTCGTCCCAGCAGTTCAGCTGGCGTAGACTTCCACGTGAAAGTAGCAGCGGTGACTTGCTGCGTGTTGAGAGCTTGTGGTGGAGCCGGTGGTACCGCTGGTGGTGATGATGATGATGATGATTTATTGGCATCCCCTTTGAAACGGGGCGGCTACAAATAGTCACCTAGCCTGCTTGATTTAATCAGGTATACTATACATGTTCTTTATCTAGCATTTTTGTATACCTCTCATTATTATTTTCCTTTTTCAAAAATTTACCTTGTGCCGCTGCCTATGTTTTTAAGAGATCAGGTCGTATGCATCTTTTCCCTGCTTTTTTTCCACCAGTACTCCAATCGTCTCTTGCTGATCTCTACGGCTGATCTGTTTATGTTTCCTTCCACTTTGAAACCAAGCGCTTCTGGGAGTTGCACGTTACCTACGGTTCTCGCTGGTTGGATCCCGTCGCATTCCATCAGGATGTGCTGAGTGGTTTCTGGATCTTTACGGCAGCATGCACATGTCTCATCTAGTTCCGAATATTTGTTCCGATATGTTTTCGTCCTTAGGCAACCGGCTCGAGCCGCAAATAGCAAGGCACTGCCCTTTGTGTTACCGTACAGATTTTTCCTTCTAATTTCTTTCTTCTCATTCTTGTAAATCTCAATTGCCCTTTTTGTTTTTATTCTTTGCATCCAATTCACCGTCTCTATTTCTCGCACTTTCTTTCTGATGACTCCTGGTTGTCAATTTGCAGTTTCGATTATCCTGTACTTGGTTGCCAACTTCCTTGACCTTTTCCTCCATTCTGTGTCCACGCTTTTCATGTAGAGATACTTGTACACTTTAGCCGCCCATTTATTTTCATCCATGTTCCTGAGCCTTTCTTCAAAACTAATTTTGCTCTGTGCTTCTCTGACTTCAAAAGAGGCCCAACCCATGTCACCCTGCACTGCCTCATTTGTGGTAGTACCGTGGGCTCCCAAAGCCAACCGGCCTACTGATCTTTGGTTAACTTCCAAACCCGCCAATATATCCGATTTTAAGCATATTGTTACGTAGGAAGACGCAGACGAAAATCTGTATACAAGTATATTTACAAAGAAATGCGCCGCACTTAGCCAAGAAGCCACAGCCCGCAGTAGCCTCTAATCTTCGTCGTCTTCACACTGCTCGCCTCTTCGTCAAGGCAAATACTGTTCCGTAGCACTACCCCCGGCGGCAAAAGCGCCGTCCCGGAGCGATTAAAGGCCGGACTCGGAAGCAGTGTAGTAGGCCTTGAGCCTACTGATGTGCACGACATCACTAGATGCCAGAGTAGACGACGAGGTCGAACTCACATGTTCAATTTCGTACGTCACAGGCGTCACCTGGCGCAGCACGCGGTAGGGCCCTGTGTATCGCGAAAGCAGCTTCTCTGAAAGTCCGACGTGATGAGAGGGCGACCACAGGAGCACGAGCGCACCAGGCGAAAACTGTACGTTACGGTGGCGGGCGTTGTACTGACGCTGCTGAGTGGTTTGCGAGGCCGTCAGTCGAGTACGGGCAAGCTGGCGTGCATGGTCGGCGAGGGCGATGGCGTCGCGCGCATACTCGCTTGTTGAGATCGCAGCAGGAGGAAGTGCCGTATCAAGGGGCAAGGTCGGTTCGTGACCGTACAGT
Organism: Dermacentor silvarum; assembly: GCF_013339745.2. Lineage (NCBI taxonomy): Eukaryota > Metazoa > Arthropoda > Arachnida > Ixodida > Ixodidae > Dermacentor > Dermacentor silvarum. The sequence goes on from NC_051162.1 coordinate 52,567,488, forward strand.
AAATAAAATGGAGAAAATCCAGCGGTGTCGTGCCGGGAAGAATTGTACGCAAATGTGACGTAAGGAAGGGCAATGTCCCAGTCGTGGTGGTCCTTGGAAACGTACTTGGACAGCATATCGGTAAGGGTACGGTTTAACCGCTCCGTCAGGCCATTCGTTTGAGAATGGTATGAGGTAGTCAGCTTGTGTTGAGTGGAGCAGGAACGCACAATGTCGGCGATAACTTTCGACAGGAAGTTGCGACCACAGTCAGTAAGCAGCTGTCGCGGGGCGCCATGAACCAAGATAATGTCACGCAAGAGAAAGTCCGCGACGTCAGTGGCGCAACTGGTAGGGAGAGCCCGCGTGATAGCGTATCGGGTGGCGTAATCAGTTGTGACGGCTACCCATTTGTTCCCCGAAGATGACGTGGGAAAGGGGCCGAGGAGGTCTAATCCAACACGAAAGAACGGTTCCACAGGGACGGTGATCGGCTGGAGATGACCGGCAGGTAGCACCTGAGGTGTTTTCCGACGCTGGCAGGGATCACAGGCAGCAACATAGTGTCGGATGGAGCGAGCGAGACCAGGCCAATAGAAGCGGCGCCGGACGCGGTAGTACGTGCGGGTTACCCCAAGATGGCCTGCAGTGGGTGCGTCATGCATCTCAAAGAGCACAGTCCGTCCTAGATGTTTTGGCACGACAAGAAGATCAGATCCATCAGGGAGGAAGTTCCTTCGGTACAGAATGCCGCCGTGGAGGACATATCGGCGAACGGAGGCGTTGGTAGGTGTAGAGCGCAGACGCTCGATGAGTGCTCGCAGCGATAGGTCCCGGTACTGCTCATCGGCGATGTTAGCGAAGTCAGACACAGAGAAAATACCGTTGGCGTTACTACTGTCGGCGTCGTCAGGCTCGTCTACCGGGTAGCGAGACAGGCAGTCAGCATCCTTGTGTAGTCGGCCGTATTTGTAGGTAACAGTATACGAATATTCTTGGAGGCGTAAGGCCCAGCCACCAAAGTCTTCCTGTAGGATCTT
>NC_051162.1:52568606-52606514 GCF_013339745.2 Dermacentor silvarum
CCGGCGGGGGGGGTTGTGGGGGGGGGGGGGGGGGGAAGCGTTGCTTTCCTCTACGTGACGTGGTCGATAATAATATCGGTAGTTTAAGCACCCTCTATGTATGTATATCAAAGACATGGGACCCCTCCTCCCCCCTCGCGTGTGTGTGTGCTAGAGCACTGCACGGGCTCGGGCTTACCCGAAAGCCCGGGCCCGTGGGCCGGGCCGGGCCGCGTAGAACTGTTTTTCCACGGGCTCGGGCTGGGCTCGGGCACGGCGTGTGCTTTTTGACCCGGGCCCGGGCCGGGCTCGGGCTTCCTGGTGGTGTGCATGTAACGTGCAGTGAGTTATTCTCGGGCGACTCAACTCTGAAAAACATTATTTTTTGGTCTCGGGCCGGGTTCGGGCCGGTTTAGAGTCGGGCTCGGGCCGGGCTCGGGCCGGGCTCGGGCTCGGGCCTAAAGTAAAGGGGTGGCGGGCCGGGCCGGGCGGGTAACGTAGATTATTTCCGGGCCCGGGCCGAGCCCGGGTCTCGCCATAAAAGTTTTGATCGGGCTCGGGCGGGCCACCCAACAGTAATAACGGGCCCGGGCCGGGCCCGGGCTGAAAAAATCGGCCCGTGCAGTGCTCTAGTGTGTGCTTGTGAAGAAATTAAGTAAAAATTAATGTAAGCTCAGTAAAATACAGTAAGTACGACAGGTACAGTGGGCGTTTGGAGCAACCGTCTCTCATCGCGCCACTGAATGGACCAGTCTTCGAAAACGCATCATTGAGACGACCCGCCCGATCGGAGAAGACATCATTAATTGTTAATCTCCGTTAAGCGTAGATGGCGTCGTCCTCGTCGGGGCGAAGTGCGTTTCACAAGTCAAGGACGGCTATACACGTGAAAATGCATGTGTGACCATGCAGGCTATATACCTACTCCCATAGCAATAGCTTGTTCGCTGCGTCTTTGCGCTAGAAAACTGAAATACGCGCAAAAACGAGTAATGCTTTTTTTTACGAAGCTTTCGTCGCCTTGCATTTCCTGCGGCAAGTGCATGGGCCGCTGTGTCTTCCGCTGTGTGCGAGCGTGCAGCCGTCATTTGCCTTTACGTCAACACATTCAGAATTGTACAGAATATTTCACCGCACAGCATAGATATGGCATGTGTACGCATTTTAAGTAATGCGTGCAACTCATTTCTGCTTCACTTACGCCGGTGCAAACAGGAAGCGGCCTTTTAACTCACAGACTCTCGACTGATTGGTGTACTAGTGATGCAGGAATGAACTCCGGTCTTGTTCAGTGCATAATCAATTTCTCAGGACGCGTGAACTCCGACGAGAACTGTCAGTGCCTGCAACAAGAGTTTACTTACGCTGTACTGCGCACATGTAATCCATGCTTGTCGGCTGTCTGTTTCGTGCATTCTGTTGCGAGTCGGTGGAATTTCACTGCTGGCATCAACCCTTTGGTGTGTACATTGCTGGTTTGGGATTCCACAACACAACAGCAACTACCAGCCTTTCGTAATTGCTGGTTTGAGATTCAGCAACACAACAGTAACTACCAGCCTTCCGTAGGGGCGCAATCGCAAACGAGAGACGTTTTGCGCTGCAGACTAAGGCTACGTTCACACTAGGGAAGCGGCAAGCGCGCGGGTGGAGAGGCCAAAGCGGCCGGAAAGGCCAAAGCGGCCGGAAAATCTTTTCCGCGCATGTCCAAGTTCACATTTGTTTTGCTACCACCGCGGCCGCCGCTGCCGCTTTCGTCCACATCCATCAAGTCTGCGTACGTTTGTCGGCGTGGTGGCGCTCATTATCGCATTATTTGGAGCGGTATGTTCATTCACTGACCCACCCGTCATCAAAAGTAATCATTTTGCGCAACTTCGCCTGTCATCTGCGACTTTCGGTAAATTCCTCGTTGGCGTTCCGTGATTCTCCTCACACGGGCGCGGTAGCGCTGAGTCACAGGTTAGTGCCTAGGCGTGATTATATTTCTTTAATACCTCTTATTTACAAGTTGTAATAACATTTCATCATTTCGTGTTATTATCGGCGCCTCCAGGACACCAAAGTGGCAACGGGAACACCAAAGCTAAAACCCTGGCTGGCCCTTGTCTCGGGGCTCGCCAAAGCCTGCGCGTCCTACGTGAGACCTACGCTCCCAATCTATCGTCGCGACGAGAAAAGCACCCCGCGACTTCTGCAACATACCGTGCACGTGCGAGGAGAATTATGGAGCGCCAACGAGGAATCTGCCTAACTATTGTCTGTCATGGAAGTGGAAGAAGAAATGGCTTTTATACTTCTACCTACTTGTCTTCTAGAAATGGACAATTAATAAACGGAAGACAAGAAAACCTCGGAAACGGCGGTGGTGGGTTCGCCTGGCTTTGCAAAAGCGCGAGAAGTTGGGTCATGCGACTCCGTTGGCTTCGTTGCCGCGCCTCCGGTCGCGCGAAGTTGAATACTATCGCGAGTATTGCTGACAGTACGATTTAGTACTTCTCTTGTCGTAGAGCAAGGGGTGGTTCTTGATCGCGTCGATCAGCATTGCAGCCTACACTTTTGGTGCCATGTTCAATGTTACGACCGGAAGTTTACATGCTAGTGTAGCTTCCGGTCGAGCAGAACGACTTTCCGCCACGTTTCCGCTTCGCCATGGCGAAAAAATTGGTCCGAGACCAATTTGGCTCGCCGCCTGTTTTTCTGCCCGTTTTGCCGCCTAGGCGGGCGGATTTTTGCAAGATTTTGCCGCTCCCGCCAGCTTCGAGACCAAGTTCCTACGCGAACGCGGCCTAACCGGCACCTGAAGGGAAGCGGCGGGAATGTATATCGAAAATTTCGACCACCTGGAGACTTTAACGTGCACCTAAATCTAAGTAAACGGGCCTCGAGCATTTTCGCCTTCATCTAAAATGCGGCTGCCGCATTTGTTGCTTCATTTGTTGCGCATTTGTTGTTTCAGAATGCGGCCGCCACAGTCGCGCCCAAAACCTCACAGAGTGTCAAGGCCTCGTCAAACACCGTGACAGTTTTTTTTTTTTTTCATATGCAGACATTATTCGCTGTAAATTACCAACCCAAGCGGAAGCGCCCAGGAATGAAAGTGTGAAAGTAGCACCGGTTTCTTGAAATATGTCAGCGCGAAGCGACGAGAGCAAAGAGTGGGTTAGTGGGGGGGGGGGGGGGGGGGGGCAAAAAATTTCCGGGGGGGGGGGGGGTTTGAACCCCCCAACCCCCCCCTTGGCTACGCCACTGAAGTTGCTGTTGCATGCCATCGTGTAAAGCTCTATACAAATCAGAGTTCATACAAATTCGTCTATAGCGGACTCACAATCCTTTACAATATTTAAAAGCCATTATTCGTAGTTACTGAACCGTGCGCCTTAAGAAGTGACATTATCAGCATGCCTTTAATTTTGGGCATTGGTGCAATTTTTTGTTTTTGCGCAGCCGAAAAATTTGTTTGTTTTGATGTGTTTGCATTTTATGTATGCCTGTTTGGCATTGTTTTCCTATAGTATACACTGTGATGCACCAGGTATTTATGCAATATGTTATTCATTTTTTTCACCATGTTCTTTTATGCTTATTTTTATCAAAATAGCCAGGACATAATAAAAATTTATTTACCACTTGACTGATTTCACCTTGTACTTCGTGTCACTTCGGTAATGTGGCAAGCTGATGCGCATGAAACGCGTTACAGCTTCAGCCCACGTATTCTTGCGTTAACAACTGCCTTGTGCATTTGTCCTTAGCCTGACATGACAAAGATTACTGGGGATTCCTGATGATAGAACTAGGCGACATGAAAGCCCTCGCGTCGCTAACTCAATGATACGACGGCCGCTTTCCACTTCTTTTACGGAGTCTTCGTCACTTTATTTCGTCACAATTCTTTCAGCAAAAAGTCACTCTAGATTCGCCTAATTCACCTCTCGGTGCACGCATTATCGCCTCAGTTCAATCGCGTAATCACTTTTAGAATGTTAAATGTGGCTTTCCCATCATCATCAACTAGCCCAGCACCGCGTGTTCTTCCCATCATTACCTTTCGTTGATCTCCTATCACCCAACTAAACCCCTTTAATCCACGATTATTTACTCCTAATTCAACATTATTACTGTCACAACACACTTCATTCACCTATCTATATTCATTGTTACTGCAGTTCACATGCTTAATTAATATTGCATACTTAATAGTGGTATTGCGCGCGTTATCACCTCTTATCCTAAGAGGATCATTTCGTGTCAACAGCACGGTTTTGAAACGGCCTTGAGACGGACACCCCACCATGAGGTATGCATAAAAGGCTGTCGCAATAAAAAAAACATCTGCGCTAAATAAATCATAGTAATTCTCCCGCTTTCATCATAAAACGCCACCACGAAATCGCACTGGTTACGCTACCAGCGCGCCAGCAGCGCTCGTTCTTGCCTGGAGCAAGATGGCCGCCAACCGGTTTTCCAGGCTTCAGCCGGTCGCATGGGCGCGCATAGGGGATCTCCACTCCAGAAGTTTTTTTATAACCTCCTTGGTCATGACTGACTTTATCGAACATAGCACTGCAGCGCCCCTGGCGACTGCTCACCGCATGAACTCCCTCGTGCGTGTGACCCTCTAGAATGTATCCGCTTGTAAGCTTTCGCCTCACTGTCGCCACTCGCGGCAAAAAAGTACAAAATTTAATCATTCATTATATTTCCGTTTGTCATCACAAATTTACAGCATTCAAAACAAAAAAAAGCGATACTTTAAGAAGTAAAATGTTGGTTATTTTATTTGTTGTATTTCAAAGTATTCGATTGAGGGAAAGTGTAGGTGCAAGAATGCACCGCATGTGCCCTGTTCGCATTCGACGGAGGATAGAAAGATAATGCCCGAAAAAGGAGGCACGCCCTTGACGCGCCCGAGAAAGGCGTGGCAAGCGGCTCACGGCAAGTGTGCAGATAGACAGCGGGACAGTGACGGTATTGCTAAATTGCGATAATACGTTGATAACAATACGCGGCGCTGGCGCGTTTTGTTGCGCAGTCCTCTGTGCTTGAAGCCCGGCAGCACTGTGCCGCGCAGGGTGCGCTCATGTTGTCATACGCGGCTTTATCTCGACATTTCTTTTTGCCTGCTGTTATTGCACGCTCCTTGCTATCTTCGTTCAATGACTGCCATCGAGCAAACTCGGGTAAAACTCGGGTGAACGAGGAACTCGGCGCATCCTGCATAGCACCCCTGGCTATAATGCAGCTCATCCGTGGCCTGTTCAGGCCTGCAAGTGAAAGAGGTGCCAGTTGTCCATCATTAAGCCTGAGCACACCACCAAGCTTGCCCTCTTGTCGAGCTCGCTAAGATTTGTTTCTCGGCCCAACATTGAAGTCTCTCAGGCAAAGCACAGCCCAGGCTTATTCGCTTGTATGACCACATCATTCGCATTAGTACTTAATAAAATAAGCTCGCGTCGTCTGCATATATAATATATTTAGGGCTCCGTGTTTTCGGTTTTATCCGAAAAAATCCGATGAACATTCGCCGGTAAAATTTTTGACAATTCGGATTTATCCCATAAACTCCGATTTCAAGGGACAATATGATCTGGTTCCGTTCTTTATCGAAAGGGCAAGTTCTAAGCGCTCATTTATACAACTTGTGGTTTGACCGATTTAAAGTTTACCGCGCGTCGACAGTATCTCGGAGACCGCACCCATCGCACATTTAATAACGGCATTGTCGCACACGAAGCGAGAGACGTCAACAGGTCAACGAATGTAGGCGCACCAGAAGCGTGCGACGGCATCTTGATATACGGTCCCCATGGCGACACTAAGGCGCGCCAGGCGACAGCGGCGCTAGGGCGCCTAGACAACATCGAATATACGGGCCCCGGGCTTCGCCCCCGCTGCCCCCCTCAAGAGATTTCATTGGAGTGGATTGCAGCCACGCGGAGTATTGGGTGTGTGTGATTGGTCTGCTCGCACGCGCGCGAGAGAGAACAGTTTCAGACAGCCACGACGACAGTGAGGGTCAAGCGTGGAAAGCCTGCTCACGGAAACCTTCGCATGCTCACATGACGCATTTCTGTGGCGCGTCAAGAGAAATTTCGCGCCAGCAAAATGGGAAGAAAACGAAAGCTTTGCGGCGACTACGTAAAAGAGTACAGCGATTTCGAAGAGTCGACGTCCTCTGAAGGAGTCACTGTTTGCAAGCTTTGCCGTGTGACAGTTAGCATTGCCAACGGCAAGGGCGCCGTGAGAATTGCGGAGCATTTACGATCACAGCGCCACGTCCATATGAAGAAGTGCCACGCAGACGCAGGTGAGATCTTGCTGAAGTGTTGGTGCTATGAATTAACGGCTGCGTCAGAGTGAATGCAGCATGCTTCGTACAGTTTCACGAGGTTTCGTCGTGCACGCTTACTTCTATGCCAGGGTCTAAACAGACTTGCATGGTTGGAGCCTTGGAGTCCGATTTGGTCACATCGTCTTGTTATTCCTATCTCACAGACAAATCGCCACAGCAAAGTTCGCTGGAAGAATGCATCACTCGGGCCCGCTCAAAGAGAGAAGATGCGAATGACATCCCGCATCAGTTTTGCCGTGCACTCTGTCATGCTGGGATTCCACTGCACCAGGCTGATGGACCTCTTGGCAGCCTCTTTCGAAGCAAGTGTCCGGCGGCACGCACGACGCCAGGTAGTGACCAACTATATCGGAAATACCTACATGAGGTCAGGGAAAAAGACCTTGCGACGATAAGCTCTTTGATGAAAGACGAGCCCATTTCCGTCACCATCGACGAGTCAACGGAACTTCGTGGACATCCGGCCGAGGCGGTGCTTGCAACATTCTACGATGACGAGCTTCCTGGACGTGGAACCCTCATGATCGACTTGCAAATAGTGCAGCAGTGTAACGCAGTATCAATTGGCATGTTGATGCAAACAACCCTTCAGAACGTTGGAAAGACCTTAGGCGACGTAGCTGTATTGTGCTCTGACTCAGCTTCCTACATGCAAAAGCTTCACAATGACTTGCAACTCTCCAACCCCGAATTCAAGGCGCTTCACTTCAAAGATCCGTGCCACCTACTGAACAATGCTCTGGAAGATGGAATCAGGACGAGCTCGTTCAACGTAGTTCACGATTTTGTTGAGTACTTTCCTGCCATGTTGAAATCGTCGCGGGAGCTGCGCCGTAAGTTTGGCCTTGTGTGCTTGGCCATGGGCATGACCATCAAGTCGCTGAAAACCGTATGTCCGTCGAGCTTGTTCTCTTTTTATGAAGCTCTAGAAGATATTTTGGACTACTGGCGCGCCATTTTGTCTTTCTTCAGAAGCGACGAAGCCAAGGGGACGAAGTGTGAGAAGCTCAGGAGTCTTGTTTCATCGCCTGAAGCTGTGCACGACTTGCTCGTTAAGATGAGGTTTCTGAAGACCAATGCGTGTGCCGTGATCTCAGTCATTAGGGAATTTGAGGCAGAGAGTACCCTTGTACACCAAGTTTATCCCATACTGGGGGTTCGTTTGCACGCACTCATGAGTCAATGGCACTCATGAGCCTCATGAGCCAACCGAGGTCTTCGCATCAGATGTCACAAGTATGTTGTACCTCCTTGACGAGAATCAACAATTAACAACTGTCGCAGACTTTAACGGATACTACGCTGCTGTCGCCGAAAAGTAGAGACAGACATCTGAGAGGAACCTGTGCGATCAACTCCAGTACACCAAAGAATCGTTTTGGTACTGTGTTCAAATTGTGAACCCAAATGTAAAGCATGAGCTTCCCTGCGCGTTCGAAACCTATGTGCCTATTTTTCAATTAGTGCTTCTTGAAACTGACGACTTGAGCCAGCTCCTGAGTGATTTTGCGAACTATCAGTGCTATAAAATACGTAATATTGTTGAACCCCTGTCGTTTTGGAGAATTCACAATGTCGAGTGACCAGTGCTTTCTCGCTGCGCGCTGCGTTTTCTGGCGCTGCCTGTTTCTAGCGCTAGCGTTGAAAGGGCGTTTTCAAAGCTAAGAGTCGTCAATAGAAAGGAGCGTGCTTCGATCACTGACAGCAATCTCGAAAAGTATGCTTGCGTGTTTTACAATAAGCTTTAAGCTAAGGTTGTTATACGCAAAATTAAAGGTGTTCTGTGTTCAAGTATTTCGCGTGTGCGGTATAAGTTTTTGTCCATTCAAACGTTCTAGGAAAAATAAACTGAGCTTCGCGTGTTTTGACATTTTAGTATTCAGATATGAATTGATCTAAGATTTTCGGGTTTTGAGAATAATGCAACACTCCGAATTTCGGAGAATTGGGGATTTACGGGAAATAAAATCCGATAAACGCCGAATTTCCGCCAGAAATATAAACTCCGATAAACACCCGCCGTTTTTCAAGAAAAATAAACAACGAAAACACGGAGCCCTAAATATATTGAGTAACAGTACCTATTTCTATTAAGTAATTATAAGTACTGAATGTCAGAGGAGCAAGCAGGCTACCGTGAGGAATGCCGTGTTTAATATCATTACAGGACGAGTAACGGTCGCCGATAACCACATATTGAACCCGATCACGCAAGTACCTAGATGTTAAATCTAAGAAAATACCTCGCATACTACAAGCCGGAAGTTTTAACAAAAGGGTATCATGGATGATTCTGTCAAACGCTTTCAAGAAATATATGAATGTTCCTAAAATAATTATTTCGTTTTCTTTAATATTATGAATACGTTCTCTTTGTTTGAGCAATTCAAGTTCAGTGGAAGATTTTTTACTAAAACAAAACTGTTTACTGGTTATTAAACCATATTTTCGAAAACATTTAGAAAGATGCACAGATAATACGTTCTAATCCTTTGGAAAAAATGGTAAAATGGATATGGGCCTATAATTTTCTAGGAACTTCCTTAGCACCTCCTTTATGAATAACGACCAGTTTCGCCGTTTTTATCTCTGGTGGAAAAATACCGGCACAGAGAGACAGATCATAAATACATGTTAGGACTGTGCAAATGATATCTATGACGTGTAATACAGGTTGCACTCTTAATCCAAAAGTATCTGCGCATTTGCTGACTTTCACACGCCTTAAAGCGGCTACTATACCTCATCTTTATTACACTCATTAATACCTATGGTATAATGTGCCAGATTTCTCACGTAATCAAGAACGCTAGGGCCATGCTCACTTTTAACAAAGGAGGTGAAATAGTCGTTTAACTTGTCAGTTAAGTCTCTACCAGCATAGCTGACGCCATCAATTGTAAGAGAAACAGATGAACAAGATCGTTTTGGAACCTAAGAGCATCTTTAATCTACTCTGGAGGATCTTTTGATCACTAATCCCTTCAAATAGGAGTAAGTTATATTCGTTTTTATGTTTCCTTAATGTGACGCTTAGATTATCGCGTAATTTTTTGAAAACTATGAAATCAAGGGGGTCGCGACTGAGCAAGTACTTCTGATATAGCTTGTTAATCTTAGAAATCATTTAAGGAGGCAAGACGTAATACATGGCTTACAAGCTTTCTTTGTTTTCTTTCTTTTTTGTTTTTTTTAACCCTGTATGATTAACAATTAACTTCCCCTATGCTTTCTTTGACTTCATTGCCTCTCATTGCGTATGAACTCGTCACCTTATTGTTTAACAATTCGCCATGATTTCCACTTTAAGAACCTACTACGCCATATGTGCACATGTTCCGGATCTCACTGGCCGCCCAGAGTAGAAACTTGTCTTTCGGTGAGCGCTATCGACAATGAGCTTACGCAATGACCATGCTTTCCTGAAGCGTATTGTAAGCTTCTATAATAATTCGCCTAAGCCTGCCATTGCCGCGTCCCCCCTCTAATATATTCCCAATGTTCCGGGTACATTTCCACGTTGAGCAATGTAGAGCAAGGCTTCCTTTCTAATGCCACGTGTCTGCCCAAGTCATTGTGCTCTGCGCAAGTCTGGCCCACGTATGCGGCTTCATAGGACCGATAGATCTTATAAATGACTCCTACCTTGCATTCAACAAACTTCCTTACATATCTAACACCACTGTGTGTGGCCTATTGGCCCCTTTCAGTGTCTTCTGCGATTACTTTGCCCCTTACAGTGGCACCAAGTACTTGGACGGACCTTCAAGCCACGCTGGTAGGGATATGCATGGAACGAGGGCGCTGCTAGACTACCCCAGAGGCACTGACTGACCTTGACCAAACACTCTACTAGATATTTGATCTTATGTGTGAATGTTCCCCATTCATTCCTCATCGGAATGGTGAACTGCGCCGCATGGCGCTGTTGCAGAGGTGAGAGAGAGAGAGAGCAAGGAAGCTCTTTAAAGAAACGGAGCGTGCCAGCGTGTGCAGAGTCGCTTACAGGCTACTCTGCATGGGGGAGGGAATGAGGGACTGGAAGGCCACTGTACAAACTAAACGGTTTGCTATGTGTAGTCGTCTTAGCCGCTGATACGACAGGTTGCTAAGATCCTGGGAACTTGGCCGTAGACCTCTAGTATGCTGAAAGCCACCAAAGCGCTAATGCGCCTCTTCAAGACAACCGGACTAGACGAGCGCTTCTTGACTATAGCATATGTCGCACAATGATTCTCCTTCTCTCCTTATATTTCTTTCTCCCTGCCCCGTGTGCTCCCGAAACCTTTTGCTGATGATGCCGCCCGGTCAGCACATAAGGAAACCCTGACTGTTCCTATACCCTTATCGAGGACAGACGCTGCGAGGGGTCTTCGTTTACTCTCTCAAACCGAGACAGAAACGTCATGGAGCAGCCCGATTTGTACGAACTGTCATCTCCACCGGCTGGATCCTACACTGAGGCTACAAATTCCACCGAACTTACCCCCGTGATGCAACTTTACTTTGCCGCCTGTGGTTAGGGGTGGCTTTTACGAAAGCGTACTCATTCCTTCTGGGCATGTCCGACACACCAATCTGTGACTCGTGCAACTGTGAGGAGACGGTGGAACACGTGTTGTGTTTTTGTCATCTTTATGAGACCGAACGCGACATTCTCCGGAGTGTGTTAAACAAATTAGACAGGAGACCGTTTTCAGAGACAAAGATTCTTGGACCGTGGCCCCACGCGTGGCAGGCTCACAAAGCGACGCGGGCATTGTTAAAATTCATGAAGTCGACTGGCCTCAGTGACCGACTGTGAAGTGTTAGACAACCGCACGTGTTCATACTGTGAGTACTTTCTTCCCTCTCTCTCCTTTCTTTTCAGCCCTTTAATCCCCTTCCCCCGTGTAGGGTAGCAAACCGGACGTGCGTCTGGTTGACCTCCCTGCCTTTCCTTTCTTCTTTTTCCTCCTCCTCCTCCTCCTTGTCGAGGCACCTGCCTGTCTGGCCCACGTATGCTGCTTCAGAGGACCGATAGATCTTATAAATGACTCCTACCTTGCATTCAACCAACTTCCTTACATATCTAACAACCACTGTTAGATATGTAAGGCACATAAGGCATGCAATAGGCACATTTTGCAAATGTGCCTATTGCACATTTGCACCGGCGCGACCTTAGTTAACATTGTTCCCTTTATTTATTATCTCTCTCTTTATAGCTATAAAATTTATCTATTGTTGTGTGCATGGGAAAATACATGTGTGCGCCATTTCATATGTCATCCTTGTTATCTTGAGTAGCAGGCAAGGTGTATGGCCAGACAAACATTTTAGCAGCATGCAAAAAAGAGCGCTTATATCTTCGCAAGTGCTACTAGCTGATCATGATCAGTACCGCAGCGGTGGCCTAGCGGTAGAGCATCCGCCTAATATGCGCGGGAAGTACCGAGTTCAAATCCCGGTGCCGCCAGGAACCCACCGTTTTTATCTAATGGGTAGACGAGATGCTCCCTGGCCTGGTGTTCGGCTCTCGAGGAAGCTCACATCTCGAAATTGGGCCCAATAGAGATTTCAGGAGTTGTCTCCGGGCGCCTCTTGTCCAACCACAGACGGCCTTGTTGAAGAGCATCCGCCGCTGTGAGAGGCAAGCGCTGCCTCCCACAGCGCCATGAGCACCAGGCTGCTCCTGGCCTGGTGCTCGGCCATTATGGGACCTCAACGCTTGGAAAGGGGTGTTTGTCCTCAACCCGAAGGCGTCCCCGCTCCTCAATAGGTGCTTGGGGCGCCACATGGGAAATGGCCGCCATTGGAGCGGGTCGACCATCACTTTGTTTTTGGTGTTCACGAGGGTTTCGATGGGAATTCAGGGCGCGGGCTCCTTTCCCAAGCGTACCTCCCTTGAAGGAAGCCGAATGCCAGGCCGGGGTACGCTTGTGCCCATTTGAACCAGTGGAAGCCCGCCGGCTGTTGGAATTGAACCCACAAGCCTCCGCAGCCGAGGCGTGCGCTCTCTACCACTAGGCCATATGTGGTGTGGGTGGGAGGGAGTGGAGGCGTGCGGACGGTGGTGTAGGCGATGTGTAACGCGATGGTAAATCTACAACTGAAATGTGCAGTGGAGAGAACTAAGGTAGCTGCCCTGAACAACTTTACTTCGGGGCCTACTTTGATTTCGCGATTCAAGTCCGTGTAAAATGCAGAAACGGTTTCATGAGACAGCTGCTGTCTTATACATCATAATAATTTTTTTTGATTTCCGAGTATTTGTAAAGCGTAAAAAATCAGTTCGGTACGAAGTTTACAATTTCCTATATTCATAATCAAAAACGGATTTTACAGTGCTCTAAACTGCATCAGGTTTAAGGATCTGAAACAGACAAACATGATGTTTGACTTTAAAGGTGAACTCGCTACAATGCATATGTGGGTTTTGCAAACGTCTTACTCACAAATGAGCAATATATCTGAAAGCGGTGTATAACACAGCAATTCTGTCCCCGTTGGATGTCCGAACAGGTGCCGTTTTCATAATTGCGAGAAATTTATTAATTACTGAGATACAGAGCTAGAAAGTTGGTACTTCAGTTGGTTCGGATTTTCAATCTTAATATTTTAGCAAATTCTTAACAAAAGTTACGGCCTAATAAAATAATTTGATTTCTACAGTCGCTAAAATTTTGCTTTAACAGTCACTAAATTTTGCCCCTTTAAAAGCAAAAAAACACAAACAAATCTGTGTTGCCCTAGGGTCATTTGCTGCGACGGTATTGTGAGCGTGGTTAATTTCCCCCGACGTTGCAAATAACGTTGAATCATGTTATGTAGTTTTAAAATAGGGTACATATGATACTAATGGAATGCTATCAACTTGGCGTACACAATAACGCGAGGAGAGAGAGTTCAAAAGAGCTTAAACGGCATATGGCTATTGAGGTAGGCCAAGCCTGTTGCTTCACCCATTTCTGAAACTCACTATATCGGGGTTTTATTGCCATAGCAATTATATGGACACTCCAGGCGGATTTCTGTCGTCGGCATCGCCGTGAGGTTCCGTATAAAGTTCAAGCGCGATAAACTCATCGCCGCGTGCCGTATGCTGTATCTGCGAGTGAAAGCGTGCGACGGTGAGCCGGCAGTCTCAGCTGGCACACGTAAGGGCGGGAAGCGGGAAGAAAGCGCGCGGTTTTACAGTCGCGCCCAACGCTCTGGAGGGAGGGTAGGGAGGTGGAGGAGCCGCGCTTTACTGAGGCCGCGCACTCCCGCCGGGTCGGAAGTCTCCGGGGGAGGGTGGGCAGATGCAGGGGCCGCGCTTTATTGCAGCCGCGCGCTCCCACCGGGCCGGAAGGCTCCAGGGGTGCGCGCGTTCGGCGCCGCGAGCGCCCGCCGGCGCAGCTGTATCTTGAATGCCATCTGCGGCAAGAGCTGAGTCCGCCCTCCCTGTGTTTTCGCGGCTAAGACAGCGTAAAACCCCTTGATGTTAGAAAGTAGCGGCACGCTTTGATCTACGCCGCAACACCCTCGCCGGCGCGGTCAACCTCCTCTTTTTCTCCCCCTCTTTCGCGGAGGCAGCGCATCCGCCACGCTGAATGGATGCGGCGCTCGAGACTACCCCGTCAGGTGACCCTGACGTCACGAAAACGGCGCGAAACTTGCTTTCGCGCGTCTTTAGTTTCTCCCGCTCGCCATGAGCAGTCCAAGTGGTGGTCGCCCTGCCGCTCCGAACGTGTGTTTCCCAAGTTTTTCCATCCTTTCGTAGAAATCTGAGATTCGTTCTCCGTGAAAATGCCTTGCTGCTGCGCGTTTCAATGCAGCAGCAGGCCAGAGAAAGGGCAAGCCTTATTTTATATCCCCCGAGGGGAACGGAACGTCGTGCGTCGGAAGCAGTGGCTCCATAACATCGGGAGAAGGGATTTCGCCCCTTCTAAGCACGCCGTTCTTTGCGAGGTGAATGTTGCAGCTTTCCTCATATTTGTGGATGAAGTTGCATGGAGATTTTAATGCTCTTCGCATAGCCGGACTCTTCGTTCAGTTTAATACAGAGCACCGATAACTGTGCATATACTTTTTTTTAAAGGGAGTCGGCTGAAATTTTCCTTGACTCTTCGAGCCGTGACAAAGCTTTTTGTGTTCTCGCGAGTGCGTCAGTTTTCAAATGTATGTAATTTGTGAGTTAATGCCTGTAACTCATATTTTGTAGTTGTGTGCGTGTTTGTGTATGTGCGTGCGTGTGTGCGTGTATGTGTGTGCATGTATGTGTGTGCGCGCGTGTGTGTGTGCGTGTGATCCTTGCGTCTGATACTTGTGAAGCCAAGGAACTATTTTACTCTTATTGCGTGCTTATTGTACCTTTGCAAAGTTCCAATATTGCGAGCATTTTTTTCTTTATGTACTTTATGTTGCGAAGGCATGAACTAGAGCACTGCACGGGCTCGGGCTTACCCGAAAGCCCGAGCCCGGCCCGGCCCGTGGGCCGGGCCGGGCCGGGTAGAGGAGTTTTTTCATGGGCTCGGGCCTGGCTCGGGCACGGCGTGTGCTTTTTGACCCGGGCCCGGGCCGGGTTCGGGTTTTTTGAAGCGGGCCCGGGCCGGGCTCGGGCTTTCTGCGAGTTATTCTCGGGCTTCTCAACTCTGAAAAACATGTATTTTTTGGTCTCGGGCCGGGTTCGGGCCGGTTTCGAGTCGGGCTCGGGCCGGGCTCGGGCTTAAGGTAAAGGGGTGGCGGGCCGGGCCGGGCGGGCAACGTATATTATTTCCGGGCCCCGGCCGGGCCCGGGTCTCGTCATAAAAGTTTTGATCGGGCTCGGGCGGATGTAAGAACGGGCCCGGGCCGGGCCCGGGCCGCAAAAATCGGTCCGTGCAGTGCTCTAGCATGAGCCACAATATATAGGTAGATAAGTTGTATTATGTATTATTCACGCATGCTCATTAAGTACAAGCCACGCGCTTCTGACAATCTCCCTCAATTCTGATAAACTTGACATCTTGAAGTCTGTAAGTTGATTATCAAGTGCCAGTCTTAGCAGTTTCCGTGTAAGCAATCAGCCTTTTTTTTTTTTTTTTTTGAGAGAGAGAGAGAGAGACTTAGGTTACTCCCAGAGGTGATGGAATGTAATTTCTCGTCGTTTCATAGTGACGGAATACAGGCGCGTGTGTAAAGTTCTATGTTGGCTGTTTCGCAAACACAGCACGTATTTCGCACAGTGGCATTGGTACAAAGGCTTTTGGCCCACTCATTTTGGCGAATTCACTTTAAGTAAACTATCACATTTCTTCTTGGTTACCTTCTCTGAGCCTTTTAAGAGCGAAGATTGTGAACCGAATTCTCGTTTATACTCTACGCTGCTTATATTTTATGCACCCAATACACCTCCGCGTTACGGACAACCCAAGTGGCGACGTAGAGGTAAACAGCTCAGCCACTGCTTGGTACTCATTTTTTCGGAGCGCTTCCGCTTGTATTTATCGAAGCGTCCTCAAAAAAAAATGTCACGACGTTCTATCAGAAACGTACTTTCGTCATGACAGTTTCACAAGCGATAAATTCCCATACAACGCTTCAAAGGGCCGAATAAACAACCGCGCGCATTGATTCTAATGCGGCTGCAGCGAGCCACTGGAGGGTTCAGCGCCGCGCCGGCCCGGTGAGGGGGAGAAATCCGAGGAGAATTGAGGAGGGAAGCGCGCGCGGGGGGGGAGAGTGTCGCTACTTTCTAACATCAAGGGGCTTTAAGACAGCGTTGATGCGAGCGCCGCCACGAAGCTCAATTCGCTCACTGCGAGTTTCCGCGGCCATCGAGTGAGATGCGTTCATGTTTGTTTGCACGCGCGTGACACCATGCTTGTTAATGTGTCTATGTTTACAAGTTTATACAGGCCGATAAAACTACTATCCTTACTTTGTATAGCTGTCCACTAATTTGCTATCGCAATCGATATATCTATACGGAACCTCCCGACGACGGCGACGCCGACGGCAGGAATCCGGTTGAAGTGTTCATACAATTGCTATCACAATAAAAACTTACTTCCAGCTCATTACTGCACTATCTGGCACAAGGCGCACCTAGCTATTCCATAGCTTTAGGGACGTCAGTCTGGGCCACGTGTCTCTCCGTGAAATCATGGCGTGTTGCACCAATGTGAGTACCTATTTTGCTATTATATACCTCCCTTTATATGCATAATTTTTCTCGTGTTTAGCAAAATTAAGCCACTGCAAGGTCGAAAGATGAATCGATAAAACTTTCACGCGTAAAGTCACAGTCCGACTGCATAATCACTGCGAATGAAGCGGAAGTGTTCTAACCAAGTCGGCTGACTTCGGAGACTTGCAGGCGCTATTCCACATTTGCATTTACGCCGGGAAAGAAATCTTGAACAAATGCTAAAGTATAACACAGAAATAGAATTAAGTGTGATATCGCGATATGCGACTCGCTTGATTATGAACATGTTATTTTAATAGCACACAACACAACAAATACCCAAGATTTCTTTGCGAGAATTCTTTGCGCGCTGACATCACTAGTGTTTCTCGTTGGTGCAACACATCGCACATAGAAAAAAATTTGGAGGATGCTTAAGCGTCACCTTTAAGAGTAGAACGCGATAGCGTTATCGGGACCCGTTCGCATCGCATCGTTCGCATACGGCGAGTGGGCTTCATTCACTTCAACACTGAACGTGGGAAAGTGAGCTTACAAAGACCAAGCTTACACCGATCCCCTAAAGTCGGCTTCACTTTTAAACAGAAATGCTGGAAAGACTTTTTTCCTGGCGCAATGTCAGTGGTCTTACATTAAAAAGTGAAGGCCCTAGCACCTTTTTTTATTATTTTATTAATTGTTTGCTATTGCCCCGATGCGCGCGCGTGTCCAAAACGAATTAGCAGGCGAAGTCCCAATTTGACCTGCATTAGGGAGCCTACATTCACACGGCGTTGCATGTAGGCTCCCTAACCTGCCTAGGATGCGAGCGCCATCTCGACATCATTTTCGCAAGTAAAGTACCCGAACGCGCAGATGTAGGTCTGATAGAAATATTGGAAAATGGGTTTGTGTTTGAGTTTCCTAGTAGCAGAATTAGGTTTTCTCGTACATTCAAATTACAATCCGACGCCGATTGGTAAACAATCTGACGGCGAATGCGACGCCGAATGGTGAAGTCGTACTTAAGCATTTTTCTGACAGATTTCACTGTGAGAAATTTAATTTTTGTTCACCTAAACCTTGCACCACGTGGAAGGCCTGCGTGGTGGAGGTGAGTGGGGTAGTTGGCGATGATTTTCTCTGCCACCAAGCCGACATCGCACGCCGGTTGCTAGAGCCGTCGCAGTGTTTCCGGAGGTGTCGGTCCCTTGTAGCGTTTGTTTAACCCCTTTCGGCGATCTTCGCACGTATGTCCATCTGACACATCCCCGTCGGCGCTCCACGCAGGTGATGCGTCTTACATGCGGCTTCCCGCAGCCGTCACTCGGTATTGACGCGTTCGTCGCGGCGGGAGGAAATGCCTAGACATTGCTGTTATAACAGCATCGTCAGTCGTGACACGCCGTCGCACACGTTTCCTAGAGACGAGAAGGTGCGTAAAGTTTGGATACCTGCCTGTCAGCCATCACGCCGAGCCTGGAGATCTCTAAAGATGACTTCATTTGCGCAGACCACTTCGTCGACGATGATTATGTGACCAGCCTGACTGTGCTGAAAAGCCTCGGCATGCCGCTCAAAAGGCAACGCCTAAAGCCTGACGCTGGGCCATCGGTCTTTTCACGAAAACGCAAGGCAGAAATGATCAGCGACGCGTTTAAAAGAGCAGGCGAAAAGATGTCAGTACTGTTCTCGTTCACTTGCAGCCTTCTTGAGCAGTGTAAGGGCGAGGCTGGGCACGAAGGCAGTAATGTCTTTAAAAATGTGGCAAGGCATAGTAAAACAATACAAGGCTACCGAGCGCGAGCGCGACTCGCGACATCAGTGAGTGAAATAACTTTTATTGGAGGTCCGCCGGGGACGTGAACTCGTCGCCCACCCGGCTAGTCCCACATCGGGACCGGCAGGTCTATAGCCCACCAGCCCGGTCGCGGGCACGCCGGACAGCCAGGATTTGCTTGTCTAGAGCGGGGCTACGCAGAAGCGAGTTCCACTCCTCCTTGCTGAACTTGGGGTATCTCGACCCGCACTCCCAGAGCATCAGTGCTAGAGTGGAGGTCTGCCCGCAGGACGGGCAGGCGTCGTCGCGATATACGTCAGGGTAAACTTCGTGCAGAACGGCTAGACATGGATATGTGCCGGTCTGTAAAGGTCGGTCCCACCACGGACGGTAGGAAGCGCGTGGCGACTACGGTGATGATTTATTGATGATTTATTGGCATCCCCTTTGAAACGGGACGCCGACAAATAGTCACCTAGCCTGCTTGACTTAATCAGGTATGCTACACATGTTCTTTATCTAGCATTTTTGTATACCTCTCATTATTTTTTCTTTTTCAAAAATTTACCTTGTACCGCCTATGATTTTAAGAGATCAGGTCGTATCCATCTTTTCCCTGCTTTTTTTTCACCAGTACTCTAATCGTCTCTTCCTTATCTCTACGGCTGATTTTTGATGTTTCCTTCCACTTTAAACCCAAGCGCTTCTGGGAGTTGCACGTTACCTACGGTTCTCGCTGGGTGGATCCCGTCGCGTTCCATTAGGATGTGCTGAGTGGTCTCTGGATCTTTACTGCAGCGTACACATGTCTCATCTGGTTCCGAATATTTGTTCCGGTATGTTTTGGTCCTTAGGCAACCGGCTCGAGCCTCAAATAGAATAAGGCACTGCCCTTTGTGTTATCGTACAAATTTTCCCATCCTAATTTCTTTCTTCTCATTTTTCGTTTCATTATTCCTGCATTCCGCTTCCCCTTTATTTTCAGATTATCTTGGTGGTTGCTTGAGTAATTCTTTCCTTCGTTTATGTGTACGCCGACGAACTTATATTGCTTCACTATGGGTATTACTTGCTGTTGAATTGACACCACGAAGTTACTCGTCTCTTCATTAAAGATCATAATTCCTTATTTCTCTGTGCTAAACGTAAGGCCTAGATTCGTCGCTGCATTCCCACAGATATTCGCACGAATCTGTAAATGATTTTTGTTGTCCGCTAGTAGCACAATGCCGTCTGCGCACATCAGTCCAGGGACCTTCTGTTGCACCATTTGTCCATTATGCATGTAGGATAAATCAAAAACATATTCGCTGTTTTCCAGTCGTCTTTCTAAACGGCTCCCTCTTCGGGCGACCACCAAGCGGCGCATCACACTCCCAAACCATCGGATCCACCACAACCCACAAACACGCACCAGACCAACACTGCTGCTTCGACATGGCAGTCTACGCCAGACGAGATGCTGCAGCGGCAACCCAGTGAAGCTCGGGAGCTGCGCCCTATCGCCGCTGCAGTTCCACTCGGCAAGGTTTTAGTATGATGAGCTCGCAGCCTGTTCCGTGGTAAATCACGGATGCGAGCCATTTTTTTCCACCGCGGGTCTCGGTCTCTGCGTCAGCGTCCGACCCTACACCATCACTTTAGGGGAACGTGACGGCTTTCCGTCCGCAGTGGTCGGTGGGGCGGCTCCCGAATTCATCGGTGCCGGAGCGCGCGGAGGCGCCGGCTCCTTTCGTGCTTGACCGGCAGGGCAGGCACTCCAGGAGCCCGATGTGTCAATGGATCGCGGCGGGCAGAACGTTCCGGACCCGCGAGATGCTGTAATTTCAGCGCGGTCATTGGCCGAATGCGTCGCTGTTGGCTCTGCGCTGAGTGGTTCCTACATGGCAGCGGGGCAGACACATACACAGCTCTGCTTCTCCACAGGCTGAAAGCAGGAAAAACTGGGGAGAACGTCAGGCAGGTGCTGCCATCTGTCGGGCGGCTGGTGAAGTGGACGTGAGAGTCTCCGAGGTACTGATACCCAACAGCAGTTGCTCACGCCGACCGCATAAACTACTATTCAGTCATCCACGCAGTGCTGAAATACCCCGCAGCTGTCTCGCCTGCGTGCGCTTTTGAAAAAGCAAGTTTACAGAGTAAATGTCAAATAATTCTTGCACAAGTGTCTACTGCAGGGCGAAATCTTCGCGCTACGGTTCGCGAAAACCTGACCGGCACGTCCATGGCACGACCGCCTGCTCTTCTTCGTCGCTTGACGCGGAAGACTCGTAACCGTAGGCGGTAATATTTCTTGCCAAGTTGGAATGGTCCTCGTCTTCAGACGCGTACTCATCGCTGGTAGACGCACCAGAACTCGAATCCATGCTCGCGATGGCGCCTTCGGCGCGCTCCGAATGACCGCGGCCGGACGGCTGGCTATCCAACGAAGATGTCGTGACGTCACGTCTTGCAACTCCCGCGGGTCGGACGGCGAGGTGCGCGCTCACAAAAACGCCAGAAATAAAGCCATCGGCTCAAAAATGAGCTAAGTGACTACTTCTTTTCGGTGTAATCACACACTGAGGATTCATTTTCAGCATTTTCGTAAAATTTTCAGATTTTGTGTCCGTATCCCTTAACATCCTTTCTCGAAATAATACCGAACAACACAGCACGTTTCATTTTGTCTAACTACAATCACCGTTGCTGTATCCCATCAATGATACGTACTCTTTCTTTGCAGACACCTGCAACATGCCGCAAAGCAATTCGTCTTACGCTTTTTCAAGAGATATAGCCCTGACTTATCGTACGGCCCGCTTAGATCACCGCCATAGGGTACACGCCGCTACTACTTGTCGCACTAAGGCTTTTAGGGGCGAAGCTCCTTAGGGTGTGGGTCTGTCCCTCCTCTGTAGTAGTAGTAGTAGTCGTCGTAGTAGGTAGCCACGTCTACTTTTATGAGAAAAAAAAATTCCGAGAGTTGTGGCCGTAGCGGAATCGAACAAGGGAACCCTCGCTTCTGAACGCGTGGCGCTAACCACTACGCCACGAAGCTTTTTTTTTTCCTTTATTGCATTGGTATAACAGTCAACCACGTAGTGACAAATTCATAATTTTAGAACTGTTTCATGTGTAACAAACCTTCCATACGGGGCACCCAATCGGGTACACACTTTTTCACCTTTTCCATTTCGAGAAATGAAATGAGAGACTCGCGAAAGTACTCTATTGCAGGGCGAGCATCAACGTCTGCATGGCGAACAGCCATGCGTGACGTCCAAATACTATGCAGAGCCATTAACATAGTAATATCATATGGAAAACCATCCTCGTTATCAACCATTAGGTACCTTATTCCCTGTGCATCCAAAGGGAAATCCTTCTTTAAGGTCCTTTGCAGGACATCCCAGAAGAACACGCCATCCCAGCATTCCAGGAACACGTGTTCAATCGTTTCAGGTTTCCGGCACAAGAAACAGTGGTCACCCCACGGAACGAAGAATCCCTTATCAGAAAGCCAAGTCTTAACTGGCAAAACGCCTCCATGTAATTTAAAGAAGAAGGTTTTCACCCCAGGACGCACAGGCATGCTTTTTACACGTTTCAGCACTTTGCGCCACTTTCCTCCCGATAAATGAGTCCGGTACAATGGAATTGGGAGAACAATATCACATAAATCATTATACAATTTTTTACGAGACACTGCGCTTAAATATTCAATCGAGAAACGGGCCCCCAGGAAGCGGCACGACTCAACAACCTCTTTAAGGTAACCCTGTAGTCGACCTTCCATTTTATAGGAAGAGATGACAAAGTTGGGCAAAGCACTGACCAGTCGTACTTGGCACACTGTGCGCAGGAAAGGATCCTGAACATCTCGAAGGTACAAAAAACGATTTACAAGCTGTCTCAGAAATAAATGCGATAAGCTTAAGCCCCCATCACGAACACGCCGAAAAAGGTTTGTCCGACTTGTTCGTTCCCATGTCGATCCCCATATAAACACGGCAAAAACTCGATGAAGTCTCTGCACATTCACTCGAGAACAGTAGAGAACTTGTAACACATACCACAATTTACCAATGAAAAACAAATTGCAAACCGTTGCACGAGCAAATATTGATAAATCTCTGCCCTTCCATTTCGCGGCTTTTTCTCGGATTTCTTCTGTCTGTCTCCGCCAATAGGGATCACTGTCAGTGTAATTTTCTAAGGGTACGTCTAAATACTTCACCACTACGCCACGAAGCGCACACGGACAGACGCACCACGATGGCAATAAATACCCAACATTAACGAAAGACTGCGCGTTTCTAACGCGTTTGTGCTAGCGCGTTACGGCCCGTGCAAGAAGCTGGTGTAAGACGCTGTGGCCTCTCCGCCTTACCCCCGTATTCATAAACGCTGATGGCGTCGGCAAACGCGGTGCACGTTCCGGCATGTGTAAACGGCTGCGTAAGACGCTGTGGCCTCTTCCCCTTAGAGTACTGCACGTTTCTAACGCGTTTGTGCTAGCGTCCCCTTAAGCGGGAGATGGTGCAATTATAATGAAGGGCGCTGTTATAAAATAGGAATGACGTCACATATGGTGCGTGTCATTGTTGGAAGTCAATCGTTTGATTTAGTGCGGCGAGACTGGGCGAATTACACGGAAGATTCACGGTTTACCGATGATTCCCTCCGGAGCTTCGCCCACTCATCATCATTCACCCCGTGGATATGCGGTGTTTTTTTTTTTTTTTTTTTTTTCAAGCGAAGCATGTATTGCCTCTCAAGTGTCGGTGCCGTTGTAGGTTGACCGCAAAAAACTTGTCTCGCGCTGATGAAACACGTGAGGCGTGCGCCCGTAACACGTGACTGGATAACCCAATCAGGAGCGGGCGCGCGCCGGCAGAAGGGCAAAGGAAGGAAAAGGCATCGCGCGCGTTGCGTCGGGTCTCCTTTTCAGTGCACACTAGGCAAACGGATGGGAAGGCCTCGCGTTGTCCGGTCGGCAGGGGAACAGGCCGCTTTCGATGAGAAACGCCGTCAACGTCGCCGGGAGCAGGCTCGCGCTCACCGTGCGGATCCAGCGTTGAAAGCAGCCCAAGCCCAGGCTCGGTTACAACGGCAGGCAGCGAATCCCACGTTAAAAGCCCGTCTTTCCGAAGCCCAGCGTCAACGAAGGGCAGCGAACCCCGAGTACAGGGAACGCGACATTCAATTTTGAGGGTACGACAAGCTTCGCGTGCACCCCTGTTCCGGGTAGGGGAAGGGTCTTACTTTTTTTTAATTCCCTTATTCCACGCATGTTCAATGAGTGAGACCATCTTTCTCCAGACGTCGTTTTCATTTCAAATCTTAATTTGTTTTCTTCATCGATGCACGGTTACTTTCGTAATAATGCATGGTGTCAATGTTAGTTATTTTCTTTTTGTGGTCCTTTGTTTGTAGACTGTAATTTGCTCCGCGTTCGAATTCTTTGAGTTCTGTGAGCTTATAAAATTGCATGCACGTAAGCACCTGCATATGTATATGTGGTTGGTATTTTTGTCGTGCTTGGTTTTTATATATATCCGTGCTGCACTCCCCTGTGTAAACCTATAATGTAACATAATGATAATAAAATTTAGAATGGTGAGAAATAGAATAATAATGATAAGAAATAGAATGGTGTTTCTATCTTATAGTAAAACATTTGACGCTACACGATTTTAACAAATGATAACTAAGGGGCAGGTGACAGACTGCCCTGTAAAATGTGACTGTGAGGACGACTACAATATGAAGTTTACTTGCGTAAAATGTATATTCGATCTTGCGCCATTGTGTGGACGTGAGATGCGAATTTTCTAAATACAACCTTTCTCAGAAATGTTCCAAGACTAAGCTCGTAAAAAAAAAGTTACTCATCTAACAACCGAATCCCTGTAGGTCTTCTTAATGTTGTCCCACTGGATATCGAAATAAATTAAAATCTGAGGTTTCAGGTGCAAAAACCCCAATTTTATTATGAGGCACGCCGTAGTGAGAAACTACGGATTAATTAACCTTTCTTTAACGTGCACCAAAATATAAGTACACGCGCATTATTGCATGTCGTTCCCATCGAAATGCGGCCTCCGCGGACAGGATCGAACCCACCACCTCGAGCTCGCAACACCACAGCCGCGGCACTACCGCGATGGGTCTCGGCTATCAACTCACAGCTGCCGCTGATAAGGAGGTCATGGCATCAAGCTCAGAAACTTTCATTCATGATGCTTGTCAGCCCATTAGTCAAATCATTTTTCATTGCTGTCATGTCTACATGACGCTTCCCTTTCAATGGGAATTCCACACGCAGACCAAAAAAAGATATGCAGATCTTACAGGAAGGTTTGAATCTATGTGAAGCAAAACTATCGGTAAGTGGTTACCGAAGTGCTATATGGAACAAAGTGTGATGCGTACAATTGTCCTTATTTTAATTCTTGTGCAATGTGTATTCTCATGCAATGTTTAATCATCACACAGGTAATACTCACATGCGATGTTTATGTTGATGTACTACATTGTTCACAAGCTATGCCAAATGCAAGCACCGGTTCAGTTAGATGCACATTATGAGGTGTTGTGTATGTTCGATAGTCGGTAGAACAATGACGTGTAAAGGTGCATGCAGATATAATAACGACGCATATGTAATATACTCCTTATGTCACAGTACAGATACGTAATTACATTTAAGGCTTTCATACAACCTGTGGTGCACCTGTACAGAGTCATTTAGTTAAACGGGCCGTGAACTTGCACAGAGCAGTTTTCCAAGGACTGGACCTAGGGCAAATATAGAAAACTTCAAGAAACCAGCATATAGCCACCGCTGTTCCGTCAGAATGCCTGTATGCATTCGAGATACCTATCAGACGACATTATTTGTACATTTCCATATCATATCTCTATTGATTACACACAACAGAGATACGCACATTGGCACCGCATTGAAGGTCAACACGCAGTGCTTATATAAGGTGGCCTGCACATAACATTATATATGTCCACAAATATTTTACGAGATATTTACAGACGCGAAAAGCGGTGGGGTAGGTCCCAAGGAATGCTTCACTTTAAGATAAAAAAATCACACAGCCATATTTCGGGTGAATGCGGGGGATGTCGTAGAATCGGAGTATGATTTTTGGGCCCAAGTTTCTGAACTGATACAGTAATGTGAGGTTTCGTGTTGTCTCGCAACAAAAAACCACCGTCCAAATGATGACAAATCAGAGCGGCAGCCCGAAATTGTTTCGGGCGACCGCTTTAGAACATCAGTGTAGACGTTTGACTTATTCGTTGTCCTTCAGGGCAGATATTCATGTTACACCAAATCGTTAACACGATCAACGATTTTTGTTTCCGATAGTTGTCGCTTTCCTTTTTTTACAACAGTGATCTTGCCATTGAAAGCTTTTTCGCTTGGTTTGAGGGTGAACTGGTATACTTCAACAATACCGCCTGCTGCCGAGTCGAAACCCTGCAGAGCAGGGTTTCGAACAAAATATTTTTGGGTACAAGTTCCCTGTGAACCACGAACCTCTCTTCAACGTCTATAATTGATACAAACGTCAACGTCTTGAGGTGACGTACATATTACGTCTCGAGTACGTACCTTTTTTATAAGGAAATGCATGGATGTCTATAAGATGTACTATCTACATGAATGTTAGACTACCAGATAACGTACTATGGATGTACATAGGATATCATTCAGGCACCATAAAATTAATTGGTACACATAGCACTTGAACCATGCCTCCTACGTTTCGAAGGCATACAGGATGTATGTATGAATGTATGTATGTATGCACTTGCGTGGTGTGTACTGTTATTGTTATTGTTGAGTTTTTATTGTTATTATTATTATTATTAATATTTAACTCGCCCGAAGTTAGGGATATGAAATTACCGATAGATTTACCCCGACATTAGGAAGTGCTATAATATATTTTAATGCCTGAGATGTTTGAGTAAATAAGAACTATTTTGAAATCTCGGGCAGCAAAAAAAAATGGAGGACGCTTAAGTTTCACCGTTAAGAGTGGAACACGATAGAGTTAACGAGCCCCGTTCTCATCGCATTTTTCTTTCTGACTAGGCTTCACTGCAACACAGAATGTGGGAATTGCAGCTTAAAAGACCAACTTACACCAATCACCTTAAAGTGGGCTACACTTTTAAACAGAAATGGATTGCTGGGAAGACGTTTTTACAGGGGCAATAGAAGTCGTCTTATATTAAAATGTGAAGGCCCTGGGATCTTTTTACTTATTTTATTAATTGTTTGCTATTGCCCCGACGCGCGCGCATGTCCAAAACGCATTAGGCAGGCTTAGAACCAATTTGACCTTGTCGAGGATGCGAGCGACATCTGGATAGGATTTTCGCAAGTAAACTACCCGAGCGCACCACTGTTGGTATGGTAGAAATGCTGGAAAAGGGGTTTGTGTTTACGTTTCCTCGTAACAGAATTGTTTTCTCCTACATTCAAATTACAATCCGATGCCACCATGGCTGTAGGTTGTGGTTTTTCTGACGGATTTTACTGGGAGAAATTCATTTTTTGTTCATTAACACCTTGCGCCACACGGAGGGCCTGCGCGGTCGGGGTGGTTCGGGATGATTTTTTTTCCGCCACGGATGCCGGCGCTTACGCTGACGCCAACGCCGCATTTTCTGCGACACGGGGCCCTTAACGCTGTCGTGTTAATTTATATGATTGACCTTCAAGGCTTATCTGCAATCCACTCCACAATGTAAGTATATTCCCCGCGCAGCCTCGTAATAATGCACACGACATTCTGTCTAAATCTCTATTATATAATTGCTTTGCTATTTTATTTTATTATTTTTATCTCATGCACTATTTTAATATGATTGTATTGGTTATTTTGTTGCTTTTGTATAGTTTAAATAATCTCAAGAAGTGACAGTTCCCTGAAATATAAACAATATTACATAATTGCTATCTTTTTGTTTCGACGTGCTATAAATCATTGCGTCCAAAGTTCGCCTTTATCTCTTGCCTACCCTAATTCGATAATTTTTGGTTGGTGCACGTGTAGGTATAGCAATCGGCATTAGTATTGTGCCAATTGCTTGTTCCTACAAAATAACTTTTTCTAGCAAACGAACGTAAAATTTCAATTTTCGCGCCTAAATCCTGAAAATTGTCCTTAACAAAATGGCGCCTACAGTAATCAACAGCCTTTCATTTATACTTTAAAGACAAAACCTTGTGAACGTTGCGTTATTGTATAACTATTATTACATATTACATTTAATATTATAAAATAATAACGCAAATATAGTAGCAATCTTAAAGAAAAATTGGCAAAAAGCAGTTTGGCGCAACGTCTCGCGTTTTCCTTCTGCCTGCTTTGGCGGCGTACTTGCGTTGCGATTGCATCATTCTTCTCGGAGCCGAAGTGAACTTGAAGTCGCGTGTTTGCATTAGTTTTTTGAAATGATGTTGGGGCTGGGGCTGCGTGATCGTCACTGGTGTCCTCCAGTATGCCCACCGATCAGAAAGTCGTACGAACCGCAAGCTTTGAACGTCTGTTTATCGCACCATCGAAAGCGGCGGCACAGAAGGCGCGATGTGAGCTCCGGTGGGAACAGCAGCCCTTTGTCTCGTAACGGTAAGTAAACGTTTGTTAGCGTAGCCAGCATGCTTATGTGTATTGATTATGAACACTATGTTGAGAGATGTCAAGAACAGAGCACGCCGCGAGGTTGCCGAAATGTTTAAAGCGCTTGGCCAGCTTGTCGAGGCAGGCGACAGCCTTGCGCACCGGCAGCTCAGTAAGCGTTCGCGACGGGCTAGCAGTAGCGTGCCCAAAAGTGAACCGCAAGCGAGCTACTCTGAAAGCAAGTATCCTAGCTTCAGTGCAGTAAGCGCAACGCCTGTTAGCAGTAGCGCGGCTACAGGCCGCGCTACTGTTCAGGGCTGGTATTTTGTAGCGATGCCTTTCCGATGCTAATGCCTCTTCGCGCTTTTCGCGCTTGGTCAGTGGGCAGAGTGACGGTCCGCTCATGTTATCAACGGGATCAGCCGGCCGTGAGTGGTGGATGATAAGACCAGTAAATAAAGCACAAGGCATCGCTTCAAAATACCGGCCCGGATTGCACAGAAAGCAGCTCAGATTGTTCAGATCGTAATGCTGAGGTTTTCGGCGACCGGTGTCTATCCGAAGCCGGTGAGAATTCAGAAGAACGGTTTTCCGATGTATTTAACGCTGACGTGCAGGAAACCGCAGAACGGGCAGGAAGCCAAAGCACTAGCAGCTAAAATTTCGGAGCTTCGCTTGCAAAGTGGGCTCTACAATGTAACATTACCCTCAGGACCCTGACACCGCTTCTCCGACTTCTAAGAGCACACGGGTGTTTCCGGAATCTTCCAAAAGATGCTAGAATTTTTTAGAAGACCCCCCGTGGGGCTGTCGAGGTATGTGTATGTGTTGCTTTAAACTAGCTTAAATTTGGTTGATAAATTTAAAGAAAATTAGAGCACGCTTCCACTTCAAGTGCACCTGCTACGTGTTTTGGATCTGCTGTTTGATAATGACAAGAGCATATGTAGGTGGAACGTGGTTGGAGTGGAAGCATGCGTATTTTGCACATTGTATACATCAGAGCATTTGGAGCACCACCAAATTTTTTTGTGATCTTTTTTATTGTTGTTGAGTTGTTGAGGTGATAAAATAGTTTTGCTGTGAGAAAATTCGAGATGTAGTAATTTGCTTACTGTGTCAATAAATATGTTTGATTTTGAATGCTTTTTTATCATGTAATGACAAAATCTTTATTGAACATAGCTGCCGTCCAGACTGGCCATGAGACCAGCAAATTTGCTGTAGAAACAACCATCTGGGAGCGGCTGCTTCACGCTCCTGCCTGTCACAGAACTGCCATTGCCAAGGTAATGTGTCTTCATATGTGTTGCAATGCTTTAAACATATTTCAAATGTGAAACCAGCTATGAAAGACACTCCTAGGATACGAAAGCAGATTTTAAAAAAAAACCTTTCTGCATGTTAACTGCAGCAGCAATGAGGTATTTTTTCTAACTGAGCAAGATAGCATGAGTGAGGCTTGCACTCAAGCTCTCCGGTATTGAAGAGGAAGCAACTGTCATACAATTGGGTAGGCAGGTAGGTAGTAAACTTCATTGATACAATTGGGTAACAGTAATTTTTTCTACAGTTATAACAAAATAACTGTGTAAGCTTCTTAGCAAAACGTACACTTATTATCATTTACACTAGGTACTTTCGAGTGTAGCCGTGCATTTTAAGCACCTATTTACTATATTCTTTCATCGTAAACTTGAAGCGTAAGGAATATTTTAAAGGGGGCTAAGTATCATGCAGTAAGCTGGGGAATGGACAAATTTAGTGTGATGACATAGAAAGATCGCTTCACTGTATATGCCTAGGTACGTTATATTTCAGTTTGGCAAGATGACTGCAGAAGATTACGTAAAGTGATAAGTTGAACTATTATCAAGCTGTACGGTGTGGATTCATTTAGAGCAACAAAGACGCTAAAGAAGATTAGGATAAATATTTGTCTAGCAGTGAACTTAGAGGTACGAGATTTCTGGCTTTATATTTTCTGCTTTAGATGGAGGTTGTGGACATTTAAACCCTACAAAAAGAACTCCTAAGCATCATGGTGTCCTAAATAATATACTGCATAGATTTTGTGTCAACCAGCCTCCCAAAAACCAAAACTGGTTCTAGATAACCTGTATAGTGCATTATTGAGGGTGGTTGGTCTGTGGTCCAAGTCACCAAGTGCTCCAGTACTGTGTTACGTGCTCCGCCGCTGTGCCGAGTGCTCTCCATTTCTGCAGTATACCAAGTGCCCCTTTGCGTCTCCATTTTACCAAGTGCTCTAATATTGTCAAATGATTGACCACATTTGCAATGTGCCATATTAATTTTCACAGCGTCCTACGAAATGCATGGACGTTCCAGTTAACTTTGCTTCAATGCATAAAACAGCATTTTCCTTTAAAAGTTCACTGGAACGCCCATGCATTTCGTAGGACACTTTGAAAATTAATATCTCGAGACTGGTTCACTCCTGGGAATTCGTTGCAAGTGCATATGCCTTGCGAACTCGGCGGCTGTAATTCGTAGATTGAAAGATGTGCCGTAAAACAATTCAAAGGTTTATTAGGATAATTGTGTTAATTATTCAATTAGGCGTACTGATTTCTTGCAGAAGTAGTGGCCACCTCATCGTGTAGTTTAGATCAAGGATTATAATTGTGCTATGTGCCACAGGCAATTTATAAAAAAATTGTGCAGCTAAATTGAAACACTCTGTACTGACACGATACCACTGACTTGATACCGGATTTTGAAAAAAAAAAACTATTCTGGCAAGCCACAGACCACCCTGAATAATGCACTATACAGGTTTTCTAGAACCAGTTTTCGTTTTTGGGTGGCTGGTTGATACGAAAGCTATGCAGTATATTATTTAGGACACTATGATACTTACGAGTTCTTTTAGGGTTATGTCCACAACCGCCATCTAAAGCAAAAAATATAAAGCCAGAAATCTCGTACCTCTACGTTCACTGCTAGACAAATATTTATCCTAATGCTCTTTAGCGTCATTGTTGCTCTAAATGAATCCACATCGTACACCTTGCTAATATTTAAACTTATCACTTCACGTAATCTTATGCAGTCATCTTGGCAAGCTGAAATATACCATACCTTGGCGTATACACTGAAGCGATCTTTCTATGCCATCACACTAAACTCCTCTATTCCACAGCTTACTGCACAATCCTTAGCCCCCTTAAATTTTTTCGCTACGCTTGATGTTTACGTAGAAAGAATATAGAAAATTTACTGAGAGCAAATCTTAGCCTAAAGTATAGATGTTTTTTAACAAATCCATAATATCTAAAAATGGTATATGATTTTTTTTCTTACCAAAGTC
This sequence comes from Dermacentor silvarum, assembly GCF_013339745.2. Classification (NCBI taxonomy): domain Eukaryota; kingdom Metazoa; phylum Arthropoda; class Arachnida; order Ixodida; family Ixodidae; genus Dermacentor; species Dermacentor silvarum. The sequence goes on from NC_051162.1 coordinate 52,599,819, forward strand.
TGTGTTAAAAGTTATTAGCTCTCGGCATTTTATGTTCAATTCTTTGACCTTGCATGACCACGCTTTCTGCAGGACTGTGCCACTGAACAGCCCGGATATGTGTGACATGGTTCCCTCGGCCTGTTGCACCTTTACCTATCACCCGCGGCATCTAGCTGCGAGAGTGACCTTGTTTTCTTCAGCGCTGCACCACTGAACAGCCCGTACATGTGTGACATGGTCTCCTAGGCCTGCTGTACTTCCACCGATCACCCGTGGCGTCGAGCTCCAGTGTGCCGAGTTGTCCAATACTGCCAAGTGCTTTATGATGTCACCAATGTGCCAAATGCTCTAGTACTGTTATGTGCTCCGCCACTCTGCCATGCGCTCTCCACATCTCCAGTATGTAAAGTGTCCCATCGCGTCTCCATTTGCGAAGTGCATTACCAAGTCACCAAGTGCTCCAGTACTGTGTTATGTGCTCCGCTGCTTTGCCGAGTGCTCTCCGTTTCTACAGTATACCAAGTGCCCCATTGCATCTCCATTTTAACAAGTGCTCCAATATTGTCAAATGCTTGACCAGGTCTGGAATGTGCCATGTGCTCCACTGCTGTGCCAAGTGTATACTTTGTAAATGATATACATGTCTTAAGTTCAACCAATGCTCTACTGCATAATTTATCCATACAGTTGGTCTTCACATAGACTTCTATGTCAGTATGTACACATATTGTAGAGTTGTGTTACTGTTCCTGTAGAGTAGATGTGGGTCAACATGTTTTCTTCATAGAAGGCTACAGCGCGGAACCAACAAAGACAAGGAACGCAGACACAGTGCTCACTTTCAACAAGAATCAGCTTTTTGAAAGTCAGTGCTGTGTCTGTTCTTCGTGTGCCTCTCCTGTCTTCGTCGGTTCCGCGCCATGGCCTTCTACAATGTTCAAGCAGCAAGCCCAACTGGTTACTCTGCTCAAATGTTTTTCTACCATTCTTGGCACCTTTGTGCCGTTTCCTATACCAAGTGCCCAGCTTGCTATGCAACTGCCGAGACTTGTCACGCCAGCGTGCTGCTGCCATTGATGTGATCATTGCCAATACAGCCTCCATAAATAACAGCATAAACTTGGACAGCACAATATTATTTTTAAATTTTCATTTCATTCTAATATATAAAGAAGGTTGTACTTATTTGTTTATTTCTACTAACATTCTGCAGATATCACAAGGACCATGCATTGCGTTTAATGTTTTACTCATAGAATATGTGTGCATCACTCCTGGCAGTTTGTAGTTTGTGTATTTCTAGTCAGGTTTTGTGGATTTTGCTTCGACCAACTTTCTAGTCACATTTCGCAGATTTTACTTGCACATCTATTGATTTTGTTTTACTTGCACATGAATTGTCTGCATTTTGACAAGGTCACAAATATATCTGAGAAAATATTGAGCTTTATGCTGCCAGATGTAAGAGTTGTGTGTTCAAAAGAACTCTTGAAGTTCATGCTATTCATCGCTTTGACATTTCAGGTCTTGCTGTTCATCTTAGTATTTCTTATGCAATATTGTCTTAGCTGCATTTTACGTATGGTATAACAGGGATTCCTCAGCGAGAGCTTGAGGTATACATTGCAAGGGCATGATTTAGGGATTTATTTCTCTGGTTTAGCTAGTTCTATATTTTCTAAGCAACGATATCCTAAGATTCTGTATGATATAGGTCTCATTTTTGCTGTTCAACATAGCTTTCATTTTGTTAAACGTATTCTGAATAAAAGCTTGAGATACTCTTTGAGGATGTACACGTGAGTTTGTTTTAGTTCTATTTTTTCTATAAACGGTTACTTTATTATGTGTAATGCTTGTTCTAAAATAAAATTTTGCCGTGGAACCAAAGTTTCAAGGCTGGTATCATTTTTCTATCAGGTGAAAAAGACACTACACGATTGCCGCACATGCTGGGGAATGTATAAAGTTACATCTTGGGAACGTACTTATTACGTATTTCGGCTCAAAATAATATCCAAACAATGTAACAAATGTCCAGCAATTACATCCATATAACATCTTTTAAACGTAAAAAAAGGAATTTTGACAGTACCACCTACGTAGATTTTACGTAAACTAGATCTATTTGAACCTCTAATAGAGGTATTGAATGTCCAACTGAAATATCTAATGGACATCCAGGCAATGTTTATGGTTTATAGGGTTAGGGTTCGGGTACACGTTTCTGTATATTTCCTGGTTCCGTTCAGGTTCAGCTCAGCAGAATATAAAGGTTTTAATGAGTTCATACGGGTTTATACCGGTTCGTAATTTGGGAGAATGCAAGGTGTTCAAGAACAACGTTTTCCAGCCTCACTAGCGAATTTCTTTGAGTGCAATATAGTTTATTTCTGCCCTTATGTGACTCGGACCGAGGTGCGAGGTCTGTCTCAAAAGCTGATGCAGTGAGCGAGAAGAAAAGTGTGAAACTCAGAAACTCGGACATGGAAAAAAAGTACGGTTGGTGCAGAGCGACAGTAGAAAATACACGAAACCAAGAAAACCAACGAGCAAACAAACAAACAGACAAGCAGGTTATTTGCAGTCTGCTGGTCCTGTGTGCGAAATGTCATTCTACAAATATCAGGGCCAAATTGTCAGACTACAAATCCAAACTTCTAGAAAAAAATTCATAAGCATTCAGTGTATTTTGATGAAAGAGTGACTCCTTACACCAAATGTTGAAATGTTTTCAGATATATTCCTAATTGACAAGGTTGCGATGGGTTCTCAAAGTTAAAATACCATTCAGAAACACACTCCCCTGACGGGGGTCTCTATGAGACAACATAATGGCATAAGATGTGAGGTCTTGGCTTCTAGGCGAACGGTCTCGCGCTATGTTACCCATATTGGGCATATTATTTATCACAAATGTGCCTTCGCTCTGTCCCAAAAGTTCATGCATTGAGTTGGTGAAGACGTGGGAGAGGGTGTAGCGGCGCCGCTCTCTCCACTCAAAAGAACCCGGTTGTCCTCTAGTACGAGCAGGACTGCTGTATGACAACGCAGAATTTTATGCGTTTACTTTTCGTGCAACCAATTTTTAGTCTGTCGAAATGGATATGGACGAACAGGCGGTACAAAGGTTCAATTTCAAATGTACGGCGAAACTTGGCAAGAATCGTGAAGAAATTTATCAATTGTTCCAAAATGCTGTTGGAAAAGATTCACTAAAAGAAAGAACGGTGTTCAAGTGGCTCCAGCGTTTTCGGAAAGACCATGAAGAGTCGAAGGATGACGCAAGATCAGGACTCCGCTCTACTTCGCGCAAAGATGAAAACATCGATCGTATTCGTTCCCTTACCTACAGTGACCTCTGAATTACGGTCATAATTATATCAGAAGCACTTGGTTTGTAAGAGTTGTCTGCTCATCGGATTTTGATCGATAATATGGAAACGAAAAGGTTCCCGGCCAGCACGGCACCAAAACTGTTTACTCCTGAGCAAAATTTGCGACAACAAAAATGTTGCGTCAATTTGAAAACTTTATACGACAGCGATGAATCCTCGCAAGGGGTCGTCACCGGCGACAAAACATAAGTTTACGAATACGACATCAAGCTCAAGACGAAGAGCCAGCAGTGGAAAAGGAAATATGATCCAAGGCGAAGAAAAAAGCGCGGGAGAACAAAGTAAAACGAAAGTCATGTGGATAGTGTTTTCGACGGTCATGAAATGGTGCACCACGAAACTCCGACAGTTGTTGACCTGAAGGTCGAACTGTCAACACCGCATTCTACGTGCAGGTCCTTGAGCGTCTGGGAGATCGTGTAGCCACGTGCGACCAAACTAGTTGAAAGGGAGACGCTGGTTTTTCCGCCACGATAATACACCTGCGCACTCTGCGCTGATGGTGCGTGAGTTTCTGGCACACAATTCCATCAGTGTGCTAGAACAACCTCCCTGGTCACCAAATTTATCCTCTAATAACTTTTGTTTTGCTCGCCGAATGTAAACTGGTACTCAAGGACCACATTTCCAGGCTGTGACGACAATTCAACAGCAAACGACACCGCTGCTGAAGCGCGTAACACAAAATGGCTTGCAAAGATGCTTCAAGCAATCAAAGGAGTTAAATCAGTCTACTTTGTCTATAATGGGGAGTGTTTTTAAGGTGACTACATTGATGTACCTGAAAATTTGTTGAATAATCTTTTTAAAAGCAAATACATGAACATTTGGAAAGAACTCGTATCTCTATTGTCTTTATTATTACGCAAGAGATTGAATACACAGTACATCAATGCGCGGAGACGTACTGTGGTGGTTTTCGAAGGACCGTACAGCGCCCAGTGAGTTGGAAACACATTTAATTTCATTTAGTTGCACCTGCAAGCCACTTATACTAGCATGCGCATCGCCCGATCAGATTGAGGAACCAGCAAGGGACTAAACATTTATTAAGATTTGGCAACAATACAGAAATGTGTGGCAGGAGCTGCCCTTACAAACGGCGTCCTTTTTACGTACTGTCTGCAACCAAATCCTAACGACGCACGCATGCAATTTCCGTTACTTCAATCGCGCAAAAGCCAGTAATGTAATAGGCACAAAACAAAAGAAACCTGCGGAGTCTACGCGCTGTGGTAATCGGTTTTAGCGAAGATTTTTTTTTGTCTTTGTGAAAGCCTTCTCAAGCAAATGTAAACAAATCTGTCAAAACTTTACGATTTTGTCAGCCCTGCAAGGGTGGTAGCAAATTCACTGTTACCAGAAATTTGACGAAGGCGATGGTTGAGATTTTACACCGTTCGGGCTCAGCACGAGGTCTCGGGTATGATTTCCGGACATAGCAGCCGTATTAATATAAGGCGGAATCCCTCGTGACCCGAGTTTTGTGTGCACGCTAAGACATCCGGAGTGGTCTAAATCAGTCTGAAGCCCATCGTTGCGGCACTTCTCATTGAACCTGTGTTACCTTAAGACAGGAATCAATCACTGAGCGAGTGCAATCCCTAAATTTTGGTACAGGAGGCATATCTGCGCACAGTAAAAATTAATTTCGCTGTGGTTTTATCACACACTACAAACTGCGTACTAAGCTGAGACTATGAAGTCGCGATTTTAGCGGCGCTTCTAAGGGCCCTAGGGAAGAAGACAGTGAAAGAGTGCTGTCACTAAGAACTGCCAGTAAGAGTGGTTCTAACGACCTTATGTGTATACAGCAGAACCATATTGTATTATACCGTACGGTATTTCGCCAATTTGTAACTCTTTAGACGGGCTCGATCAGGGTATAAAGTAAATATATACCAGAGTTGTTACTCAATGTGAATGTTTGGAGCGTGTTTTAGTCTGACTTTCGGGTATTGTTCTGGAAAAGAAGTTTCTTAAGTGCATCGGTTCTGGCGTAGTACGGTGTTAAAGAATGTGGCTTCGCGTGCCGTGTCTAATTGCTAATGGTGACAAGTGCTCGTTGGGGTCGATAGCAAGTTGTTAGGCAGGAGCAGGGATAGGAATTGAATCTACTGAGATTCTCTGTGTAGGTAGCGTGGCTCGATAGAAAAAAGATTATGGGGTTTCACTGTCAAAACCACGACCTGATTATGAGGCACGCTGTAGGGTGGGGGGGGGTGGACGCCGGAAATTTGGACCACCTGGGGTTCCTTTAACATGCACCTAATTCTAAGTACACGGGTGCCTTCCACGCATGCGGCCGCCGTGGCCGGGATTCGATCACGCGACCTCGTGCTTAGCAGCCCAACACCTTAGCCATGGAGCAACCACGGCGGGTTGGCCGAGAGTTCGCATTCGTTTGGAGTGGGAATCATGGCGGGAATACTTGAGTAAATTAATATGATGGTTTTTATTTGTATTCATTCAATTTTCTTAATGATGTCGTCAGTATACGACGCACGCGTATTCAAGCGTGTGTCTGATCGTAGAAGTATACCTGATTAGTTATAGTAAATGAATGTGTGTTGTGTAGTTTGTGTCTTAGTAAGCATAGCTGCCGAAAGAGCGATGTGCAAATTTTATCATTGCGCATGCTCCAAGATAGCTTATCAGTGATAGTAACTTCCACGTATTTGTGGCTTGACATTTCCTTTAAATCTGGATAAACTATGAGTGTAATTGTTAAGAGATGGTACTTTTTTTCGCATGACACGAAGAACAGTTCTTCCTGCATTCCTGATATTTCCCTATGTCTTGCACCAAACAAGTGTGCTATTAAGGAAAGTGTTAAGTTCAACTTTATCATTGCTAATACAGATCTATTGGTACAAAACACAATCGTCATCAAATAAACATATCTTAGTACGAGAATCTAAACTGCTTAAAAAGTCAATAATATGCACCAAGAGCAGTAGGGGACCCAGGATGCTTCCCTGGGTTACCCTAGATGTTACTGCCAGACAGTCCGAGTGTTTCCCATCTATTTCCACAAATTCTTTTTGGTTAGGTAAATATGCTGCAATCTAGAATATTAATGCTTTTGGTAAGCCGAAATTTATGAGTTATATATGAAGCGGTCGTGAGGTGCAAGATGGAATGCTGTGCTAAAACCTAGAAGAATATTATCTATGACCTTGTTGGCAAGTGATAATTCTAGTGTGTTGACTAGTGCGATAACTGAGTTACAGTTATCTTTCCTGAACTCATGCTGAAAGCAGGTCAGGGAAGCTTGTCAGCGAATAAACTCGTCTATGAATTCAGTAATTACTAA
>NC_051162.1:52606614-52649114 GCF_013339745.2 Dermacentor silvarum
GGCGGCACAAAGCTCAAAACCAAACACACAGCTAATATAGCAGTAACAAGTTTTTTGTCTACTTTGAGCTGGCTCAAATTTTTGGCAGGAGCGTAATCTTGAACAGTTGTCATGTTTAAAATGTTTTCACCTGGTTAAGGGCTATTAGCTCTGTATTTCGTGGTTAAGCTCTGCGCCACAGATGGCTGGACCGCGCATGTCGATCAAGCTCTTCATCCAGCGGTATGGAGGGGCTTTAGTTTATGCCTCTGGCTATCCGTAAACACCCAGCTCGCCTGTGGTTACCGGAATACTGGACACGCTCGGCTCTCCGACAGAACGCTCGCAACGCACGCTGCTTGATCGCTCTCGCTGGGGATCAGCGGCGGGCGGAGAGGTCAGCGGAGAGGTTGGAGAGCCTTCGCGCGCTGGCCCCAAGACAACCGGGAATAGGCGACAACACGTCACAACGTGACGTAGAGCCAGCGAAGGCAGAGCTTAGCCCCGATCACTCGGCGAACGAGAGGAGGAGGAAAGCAAGGCTAGGGAGGAGGGTAACTTGTAATCATCCGTAGCTCTCTTAATATGAGACGCTTCACCTAAATTTTGACGCGAATGTTTTACTGTAGCTGTGCCTACGCGTCTACAAAATTTGTCTCAACCGTTTTAGGACCCTTTAACATTCAGATATATTCACATGTAACGTTGTCCGCAGGGCAATATTTAAGAGTACATTTTGAGCGACCATGCCTTGTCAAGCATAAAGTGCACCAGGCGGTTTGCTCAGTCGTTCCACTTGTGATCTCTCCTCAAGAATGACTAGAGTAAGAGCTCTATAACTTTCCTTTCTAGTGCAGCCGGCGTCACCTCTATTCGCGGATGCGCACAAAACTTGGAGCTTCTCTTGCTTCATCAGGAGATTGGCGCTATAGTTTCGCCTGCGCAGGCGATTTTCTTCGCTCTAAGTGGCCATTTCCGGGTCACTTTATTTACTAATGCGCTCCCGCGGTCGTCGTCCAGCACTGGAATGGCTGGAATTTTGACCGTCGTAATAAATCCAGTAATTCTACCCCTAAAGTAGTCTTTCTAATGTAGCCGTGCAGCTCTTGAATTCCCACCGCTGTTCTTTCCACGCGACGAGAGGAGAATAACAAGTACTCTTCCACTCTCTGCTATCTCCCTTTATATAGCCAACGTGTCACTTCGTAGCCTTCTTTTCTCAGGGATGGGAATTCGTGTTCAACAGAGCAATTACGGTATATGCCGGCCATGCGCACTTCCACCGTCTTTTGTTGGTGCCTCCAACTCGGACACATTCCAACTCATTTCCCATTCCTGCGTGCAAACCGCCTTCGTGTATTGCGCCCAGATACCCCCCCCCCCCCCTGAATAAATATCTCTGAACCTTCAATATCACATGCCTATGGTCGAATGTAAATTGTCAACAATAAAACCTTTATATTGCGTGAACGTGAAAGAGCAAAGATGCCAAAGGGTGTACTGGAGGTCAGTTCGCAAATGTTGCTTTGTTGGCTATAAGCCTTCATTGGTGGCTAAAGGGCCTTGTACGACGCCGAGCTCGAAAATTTGTTATATAGGGCAGCTGGGTATCAGTCTTCATTGAACCGCAGCCACACAGTTTTTTAAGCATGTCATAATAAGAATAACGGGTTTCAGTCCGCCGTAGTCGTTGCGTTTGCGGATTACCCGTTGCCTGAGCGGTGGATGGAAGCTGTGGAGGTGGTAGGGACATCTTGTGCCGTCTCGTCCAACTACAGTGCATGAAAAACTTTCTGGTCGCGTCATTTTATCCACGACAAAAAGAAGTTATAAAAATACTGCACTTTAATCATTATGTCTCTACCCCGCTTTGCACCAGCCCTGAAGTACAATATTTAAGCTCGTGCAGCATAGCTCGTGCAGCACACTGCGTCATCAGATGTCGGCACCAGTGTTGCAGCCACGCACCTCTCTGGTTGCGCGGTGTTCCGGAAACAGTATTTCTTTTAGGGTCACACCAAAACTATCTAATAGAGTAAACAAACGTGTCCATTCTGGCTTCCAAACTTATACACGCTGTTGCAATAATATCGTAGCTAATGCAACGTTGCAAATTTGTATCTATATTCCTGTTACTCGGGTAAAATCACGGCGGAAGGGTGAAGTTTTATAATGCTCCCCAGCCTCCTAATGCATATTCAACGACACTTAATTTTCACACGCAGTCAAAGCCTCATCCACCATCTCATATTGAGGTTCTTAACCTGTGCTTGCTGGAGCTTTTGTCTTAGTTCAAAAAATTTGCATGCGAATGGCAGCAAAGCGCAGAGAACTTTGCAATAGCGAGTGTGAGATTCTGTTCATGTGCGTGCAGCGTACAAGTTTCGGCACTTCTATGCTTTGTAAAAGCTCTTCATAATAAGACATACTTAGGTAATTGATATTTGTTCCGTTAAAATGCAAAGTACACGACTTTTCAAGCACGCGGAGCATTTATGCAGGATTAGATGATTGATAAAGAAGACCCTGAAGTCGAACCACCTAGCAAGCGTATCCAGCTATGTTCGAGCACGCGAATGAGAGAGCAGTGCCTCATAATTAGAACTGTTTTTGGCATGTAAAACCACAGAAAGGAAAGTAGACAAATCAGAGAGCAAGCGCACAGAGAGCAAAAGTACCCGTAGCACATTGTTGCTAACAGCACCCTGGGACTGTCATCGCTGAGGCGGCCCTCTCGCTCCCTTCAGTCGGAACGCGGATGCCACACTTCCCCAATTCTAGATTAAGAACACCGTAGGCGTGCCACTGGGTTTCTTGATCGTTGGCTTGCTTAGTCTACGCTTAGACCCACCTACAACACGTGCAGCTGCACATGTATCTCGGTGGCAAAATTTTCAACCGTAGTTGTCCAAAGCGCGTCATTCTGAAAACACCACAAGAAAAACGAAAAAAAAGTGAAAGGACAAATGGGTGTCGAATTCCACGCGTCTTATTGCTGCTTGCGTGGCGCCAAAAAAAAAAAAAAGAGTATGACGGACCAATGACGACTGGAAGCACCTGTTGTACATTAACTACCACAAGGCGCACTCCTTCGCGGATTCATGGAGGCCCCTGGCGCGCAGCCGAACACTTCCGAGAAATCAGGCATGTTCATCAAGGGCACCATGCAACGGGAGCGGAATGAGGAGTAGCCTGTGGTCTGAGCTGACGTTTCATCACACAGCTTGACACAGTGTTGATGAAGAATATTGTTTCGCACTTAGGTTGAGGTTGGACAACTTCTTTCCCGGACGTTGTTTAGCAATAAAAGAAAGGCCTTGTATGCAGTCGTGACGGCACGAAGTTGGCCAGCTCTATGGAGTCCAGAGTGGAGTTCACCGCCTCCCGCCCTGCTGTGGCTTCTACCTGCGATAAGCGTTGGCGCCGAGGGAGTGTTTTATTTAAGGCGCAAGAACTTGCCATCTCTATGTGAAGGACCAGCACTCAGTATTACACTTCCTGGTGAAATGGTTACGCTAGTGCCTACATCTCAGCTACCACGGGTTCCGTATACGTTCCGCATGCACCGCGCGACATGTCGCAGGCAAGCTATTCTCATAAAAAGTGTAAAAGAAAGAACCTGACTGATATAAAGTTGCCTGGAAAAAGCAAACTATTCTAAGCCGTGTCAAACGTAACACAGCACAATATTTTGTAGATGTATGAGTGAAAATATACAGAGCAGTTGCATAAATTTATCGTTTGACGTAAACGAGAAGACGTTAGTATTGTCTAAAAAATTGTACTTCACAGTGAAACATGAGATGTTCTATTTATATTGTCCTTGCAATTACCTCTCGACTTCCTGATGCACGTAGTGTAAGAGATATTGTAATTACTTTACACAATGGCAGAAAATGCGCACCACACTCGTTTTCATTACAGCTTAAGGAGGAGGAACAAGTTACAATAGGTTATTGCAACTGCATTTCCGTCAACAACACCGCTAAGTTCCCAAGTAGAATCAAGGAGCAGCAAACCATCACCAAAAGCCAAAACAAAGACAGCGCCACGACGGTTTACGAGTGAGTCACGGGAATGTCTGAAGCGTTAGCGGTGTTGTGACAGCTATGTGCTCGCCGCCTTTCTAAGCATACACTGGCGCAGCCAGGCGCTCAGAAACGTGCCGAGTGAGACGCCGCTGTCGGCGCTCGCGTCGAAAATGAACAGGCCGTGATGTAATCCACGCGCAGCAATTCGGTGCACTGGCCGAGGTCTGCGCTGCGGATAAAGACGCGTCCATATCGACGACGGCAGCGCGGAAACTGGGGAACGATGTGAAAGAAAAAAACTTCACCAAAGATTACGATGTACCCTAATTCAAAATTTGAGTACCGCTCTACAGGTGTTTTCATTTGGCGAGATATTGGATGGCTCCGACAATCTTTCTCGCGGGGCACGTTCCAAACGGAGCGAAGTGTGGCGCTAATCGGGAGATCGCGAGAGGCAGCGCGTCGATGACGCATGGGCGCGATTCACAGCAGCAGCCGCCGCAGATACACCTCCGCTCATGCCGCACTTTGTTTCCATATATGGTATCGGCGGACGCGCTTGCGCATGCTTTATCGTTGGCGTCATCGGTGAACAGGACGACGCGCGCGACTTTGGTTGTCATCTCGTAGGCCATCGTCACCGCTGAGCCCGTCTTGCGAGTCACAACGCTTTTCTTCTCACTCTTTTCGCCATAACCTTCTCCTCCGCCAGCCGCCTCATGGTTCCCGCTGCACCCTCTTCCTCTGCTTTCCTCCTCGCGTTCTCTTCGCTACTGCCGTCTTTCATCCTCCGCTGCGTTCCGCGTTCGCTCTTTCATCGTTCGCTGTGCTCGTTCACTCGGTTACGAGGTACGCCGAAGCACGACGCTGGCGTTCGCCGTAGGAACGGGCGCCTAAGAGCTGCGCTCTAAAATTACCGCTTTAATTAAACAGTGAAAAGTTGTTGCCGAGCACTTCGATGGACATGGTCACTGCGTCGATTGGGATAACGCCGACATAATAGCCAAGAAAAAAGACAATACCCCAACTTTTATAGAATCTTTGCTTAGAAACAATAGGCCGACACAGTCATGATGGGAACCCGCCTCTATCTAGTCCGTATCCTCACGTCATTTCTTGCAATAAACAAAATCACCGACAATTGGGATGCTCCCTAAAGCCAGAGTTGAGCGCAGGTGCTGCTGCTGTCCTTGTCGTGCACGCCTCGTCGGGAGGTGGTTCAGAGTGCGCATATGCACGGGCAGCAGTGCGGCAAACAAGAAGTCGACGCGAGAAACTGTTTGGTACTTCTCCATCGTGTCGGAACAATTCCGTCTGGAGCTCATCCCCCCCCCCCCTTTCTGGGCGTTGCCACTATATCCTCTCGACAACTGTAATTATCCGTGACCCCCGCCAAATGCATGGCAGTCATTGCATTCTATCGGTGCTAACATATGAGGCAGAAACTTGGAGGTTAACAAAGGAGCTCGAGAACAAGTCAAGGACCGCACAAAGAGCGATGGAACGAAAAATGTTAGCCTAACGTTAAGAGACAGGAAGAGAGCGGCGCGGATCAGAGAACAAACGGGAATAGCGAATATTTAGTTGACAGTAAGCAGAAAAAATGGAGCTGGGCAGGCCTGTAATGCATAGGATGGATAATCGGTGGACCATTAGAGTTACAGAACGGATGCCAAGAGAAGGGAAGGGCAGTCCTGACTGCCCTTCCCTTCCATTTTGCCATTCCGGGGAATCCGGAAGGTAAAATGCGACGTAAGAATGCAAGGAAACACTGCTACTGTAAACGGCGGAAGTTGCAGACAAACAAGATAAATTTTATTTGAAGGTTTTCTTCGTTACGTTTCCTGCTATTTCTGAAGGAACAAACGCGGTGAAAATTGTCAAGGGGACAAATGGCGTAGGATGTGCACACGCAAAGTCGTATTAAAGCATCGTAGCATCCAGACGACACTACGGAAGGCCGGTCATCAAATAAACACTTCTCTACCCGTTGCGGTAGCTATGTGTTAATGGAGTTGCTCGAAGAGGGGAGTTCGATCTCAACAGCTGCAGCCATATTTCTATACCGGCGGGGCGAAATGCAAACGCTCGTGTACGCAGATTAAGGTGCATGTTAAAGAATTTGTGGTGGTAAAATTAGAACGGGGTCACCCACCGTTAAACATCCCCGTCTATTATCGTTAATCAACGCAAACAACAAGGAATGCGTCGCTTACATTGATTCCCACAGTGCGTGGGACGTGCATATGTTTGTAACTTTTCTCAGTTTTTGATTTCTTTATTTAAAGTTACATGTCAAGATAGTCAGGTACCGTGTTTTATTGTTCTAAAGCTGCTTATCGCACCAGTACCCAGCACCTTCTAGTCATCATCATCATCATCATCAGCCTACTTATGTTCACTGCAGGACGAAGGCCTCTCCCTGTGATCTCCAATTACCTTGTCTTGCTCTAGCTGATTCCAACTTGTGCCTGAAAATTCCTCACCCAGCTAGTTTCTGCGGTCCTCGACTGCCCTTCCCTTCTCTTGGCATCCGTTCTGTAACTCTAATGGTCCACCGATTATCCATCCTATGCATTACATGGCCTCACAAGCTCCATTTTTTCCGCTTGCTGTCAACTAAATATTCGCTATTCCGGTTTGTTCTCGGATCCGCGCCGCTCTCTTACTGTCTCTTAACGTTAGGCTAACATTTTTCGTTCCATCGCTCTTTGTGCGGTCCTTAACTTGTTCTCGAGCTTCTTTGTTAACCTCCAAGTTTCTGCCTCATATGTTAGCACCGATAGAATGCAATGATTGTACACTTTTCTTTTCAACGGCAGCGGTAAGCTCCCTGACTTGACCTGCCTGACCCCTTTCTTGATAGGTATCTTTCTACTTTTTTTTTTGAAAACCAAAGTTGCTGTGCAATCCTTGTAGATATTTTCCAAGATATTCACAATATGCCTCATGTACTGCTGGATTACGCAATGCCTCCATGACTGCTGGTATCTCTACTGAATCAAATGCTTTTTCATAATTTATGAAAGCCATATAGAGACGTTGATTGTACTTCGCAGATTTCTCTATCACCTGATTTATGACATGGATATGATTAATCGTACAATATCCCTTCCTGAAGCCAGCCTGTTCTCTAGGTTGGCTGAAGTCAAGTGTTGCCTTGATTCTATTGGAAATTATCTTGGTAAATGTTTTATACAATACTGAAAGCAAGCTAACGGGTCCTATATTCTTCAATTCTTTACCGTCTCTCTTCTTATGAATGAGTATAACGTTGGCGTTCTTCCAGCTTTCTGGTACACTTGAAGTCGGGATCGAGGCATTGCGTATAAAGGGCCACAAGCTTTTCAAGCATGATATCTCCTCCATCTTTGATTAAATCGACTGTTAGTCCATCTGCTCCAGCAGCGTTTCCCCTCGTCATGTCTTTCAATGTCCTTCTAACGTCATCGCTAGTGATAGAAGGAGCTTATGCCTCGTGTTGATCACTACTTCGAATGAAAGTAGCTTGGCTGCTCTGGGAATTGTACTGGTGAGTATAGAATTATTCCGCTACCTTTACTATGTCATAGCAATTGCGGATGATATTACCCTGCTTATCTTTCAGTGCATACATATTGCCTTGTCCTATGCCAAGTTTTCTTCTCACTTATTTCATGCTGAGCCCATATTTTACTGCTTCCTCAATCTTCCTCAACATATGTGGCAACAATATGTGGCATACCTTCCAGTACGCCACGCCAGTTCAGCGCTCCAGCCTTCTGCGCACGACACTGCGCCAATAATCCGGTTCCGCAATGGACACTGGGTTTTGCATTAAGGAAACACTGCCGGTAACGCTCTGTCCTTGAAGGTCCGCTTAACTACCACAAGAAATCTTCCATACTCACGGGAGCTCTGCCTGATGCCCGTAAGCATTCAATCCTTTTCATGAATTCCTCTTTGAACCCAGGTTCAAGGTTACTGTTTTCTTTGGACATCTTCAAGTACACGTCGAAGATGTGCGTTATCTCGTGCCCAATTGTCTGCGAAAAGAAAGCAAAGAGAAAAAATTGCTAGCCTGAAGTACTCGTGGGGAAAAATATCACAAGGGAATGTGGTTTCTCCTTCATAATTATCTGTCACATCTGTATACGTCTTCTACTGCGTGGCCCTTCCGTTTGCACCAACTCTGTATATAATAAAGCACTCTACTCTACGTTATCGGCTCTACGCAGTGCATGGCCGGCACCACTCCATCTCCTCATCTAATTCTAAAGAAGAATGTCAGCTACGCCCGTTTGTTCACTAATCTACACTACTTCATCCCTGTCTCACATCGTCACGGATACAGTTCGTTTCATCGCTGGTGGCTGGTCCTCTGCTTCTCAATCTTATTCTTTTATGCGAGTATATATATATATATATATATATATATATATATATATGTCTGTGGCAAAGAGCACAATTCTAGTTCATGAACTGGTCTACATGAAGAGGCGACATTATTTGCACAAATGATTGAAATGCATCATGAACCAATTCACAAAGATTCACTAATTAGGTTTTAACTGAATTTTCCCAAGGTGGATACACTTGGAACATATTCTCAGGATGACATCAGTTTCAATATATCAATTCCAGAACTTTGCGGTGAAATGCATTGGCGGTTCAGCTACTTCGTTTTTTTTTTGGCGTTCCAGTTTGTTTTATGCATTGAAGCACAAAACTGGAACGGCAGTGCATTTCTACGCAGTGGTAAAACAAAACCGACAAAAGAGGTAAGGGATTCGTCAATGACTAATAGGGCGTCAACAATTGCGCGGGGAAGGCGGTATCACATTTACCAAAGAGGGGGAGGAAAAAACTTTGTCTTGGTGATTTTGCTTAGTGAGTGGTGGCTACCAGGCGATGCCTCACAGCCACCTCCTCAGCTCTTTTGATAGCCCGAAGTTTAACCTCCAGGCTCCGGTCCTGGAGTATCACTTCCCATGCTTCAGGCGAGGGGGCGCCCAGGAGATCTGGAGGGGGGATCTTCCTTACAATTACCAAGAGAGACGCTTTTACCATCGCCTCACGAGAGACGACTATGACGTGCCTGATATACCGAAACCCATGACGAATTTATAAAGCTGTCATACAGCCACTTTTGAATCGCAGTCGAGTCCGATCCAGATCGTGTGCTTCTACACGGGCACTACGGCCACCATTCTGCCCGATCCTGATTCAGCAGATCACGATCGTAGGATGTCGTCTGCACCGCTATGCTGAGTGAGCACAACCAACTCGATACGTAATATTGGACCGTGCAGCAGCTGCCATTCTTGAACGCATTCGCACAGTTTGATCCGGATCGGTGTTGATGACGATCGGCAAGTGCGCGTGTTGCACTGATACTAAAAAGCTACCGATAGCTTAAGTAATTCAAACCACCGCGGTCTTCCTCTTGCAACACACGTGGCAGTGTCAAGAGGTCATACAGTACAGTCTGCATTCTTTTCACAAATGGACTACCTTGTCATACGCCTATGCTAAAATAATCAACTGCTAGCTACTTGCTACTATACCGAAATGTTGCCGATCAAGCGCGCGCTGACAAACAAACACGAGAAAGCACAATGTGCTTCGCACGCGCAACTTAGCCGACCGTCAATGCGTCACTGAAAGCATGTCGAAGGAGAGCTGCAGTGATATTCTCCTCGTCCGAGCAACCTGTCATTACGGAGCTACAAGGCGAATAATAGCCAGCAATAATTAAAACAGCAAGCTTTCGCATTCCGACTTTCTGCGGATGGTTGTTATGCATGCCTGCATGCGTTCCTCTTCGTACAATTCCCCCGGGGGACTGTAGAATTTGACAGTCATGCCCCGGGTGTTTTTATCGCCGTTGTGGCAGTTACCATGTAACAATACCGGGCTTATTGGCTACTCGAACATCAAGCCATCGTGGAACAAATTAATAGTGGTGACGCAAGAAGAAATTTTGCAGTGATTGTGGACATCGCGAGTGCCTCACGGTGCCGGCGACCTAATGCATGGTGATGCGGCTCACAAGTTGAAACTGTGACGCTGCCGTCTGGCGGCAAACGTGAAGTGGAAGCCCTATTTGCGGTACGGACGCTGAGTGTTCGAGGTCACGTGATGTGCGGTGGGTGTAAAGGCGAGTGGAGAATTTGGGAAGTTTTATGCGCGCTGTCTTCCTGAGCACCCAGTGTCAGATGTCACGTGAGCCTCTGAGCTTTGGAGGCACAGCTCAGATTAATTATTAAAGGGTAATTTGCGCTCATTCTGATCAACAGCCGCCGAATTTTCCTTTAGAAATGCAGCAAAAGCTATTGGTCTTGCCAGCTGTCACGCAAAAAAGGCTCTTCCATTATCGGGCCCTGCATGCTATGCACGTGATGCCGGCTGAATTTAACCTTCACGGAAGAATAAGCGGGGCAAAATGGGAGAGCCCTCCTACCTTTCCTGTACGCCTAACAAGGTCGAGCAATGATTGGCTGACACGAGTCCTATATAAATTGCGCTCCACTGCACGGAGGCCGTACCGGTAAGCACATGGCACGCCTACGTGAATCTATGAGCAACGAAGAAACGTTATGGATACTACACAATTATATCAGTGTAACTAGCAAATGCTTTATACGCGGCCTATTGATGCGAATACAGCCTAAAAATCATGCCCGTGTATGCGTTATCACAAAATATAAAAAATTAAGCGATACGTTAGCATTAGCCATCCTGACCTAAACAAAACATCATCGAAAACCAGGACCCCAAAAGATTTTGTGTCCACGTGTCCTGGCTTTTTGTGTTCTTATTTTTCAAGTAAGATGTATTTGCCTCATTTATTAACTAACTAAATGGCCGGTCAGTACCTGTCCAGAAGGCTCCTGCTCCGAGCCTAAAAAAAAACCCAAATTTTTATAGGGCACCTCATTTCCACAAAAACGTTACCAGCAATATTCACTGCCCTTCAAAAGTGCACCTCGGGTAGAAGTCGATTACACGTATCTAGGGGTGCTTACCGTTCCGAGGCCGCCATAATTTAGGGCGGCTGGGCCACCGGCATAGAATAAGGGGTGTGAGAGCAGGAGTGTTGGTACAATGAGGGTGTTGAAGAAACCGTTGTAGTACGCAAACGTACTAGTCTCATCGTAGAGCCACGATTTCTGGTCCCTCCACGAGGAACGGGCTGAGTGAGACAGAGCTTCGAACCACGAGGGAAACAGTTCCTTGGGGTCCATGTCACTGAGTGAACCTGTGGCACGCGAACAAGTAACGCATATTAGACTTTCTCACTTACCACATACTTCATTTATTGCAGTCTATTTACACGGCGCCAAGTTAAATTTGAGTAGTCCACAACGTGGCCGAAGCGACATGCTGTCTGGCAGTCCCAAACGCGAACAGGTGCGCACATTACGTTTAAATGGTGGGCAGGACACGTCCTCCACCGGGATATTTGCCTCGGCTCCTTTTATATTAGCTCGGGCAACGCGCCGCGGCAGTGCTACTAGCGTTGAATTTCCATAGGCGCTTTCACGGTCAAATGTCACCGACCATGGCGACATGGGTCTGCTGGGGGAAATAAGTTAGACAGTGCCGTGGTAAGGAGTGCCGGAAAAATATTTTGTGCCGCGCATTGCGAGTTGCCGTGCTTTTCCGTGGAGTACAACCTTCACACTCAATGGGCCCACACCTGTACTGTACGTCACCACCAATAACGTCACCACCTGTACTTGCCGGGTGGTGGTGTTATTTTTTATCTTATATCACGGGTTGACAGCTACATTTCCGCATAAAAAAGAAACAAGAATGCTGCAACGGAACTCAAATAAAGTTTTACACAGCAGCTACAATAAACGAATATTAAGACTTACTCAAGTATCAATTTTAATGTATATCATCAAGACAAAGAGGAAGGAAAGAAGGCATTCGCAGCAAGGGCCTCTTGTCCGTTTTCTCTCAATTACAATGGCGCAGTCTACAACGAACCTACCTTAGGTTGTTCCAGCCATGCATCCTTGTAGCTCTTCGGCGTGCTGGCTCCCTCCTGGCAAGGAACGCCATACACGCTTCCTCGGTTATGGAGACCGCTACGTTACCACCGTCGCAACTATACCCACCGCACCATCCGGGGACGGTGTCTAAGCCTTCTCGTTGGCCCTAGGGCAGGCCTGTACCGGTGATCTCTTCCAAGCTATCGCCAAACTGACGCAACAGCACCAGGTTATTACGAGAGCCTTCGCATCCGTGAGCAGTTGAGCTGTATGTCAACCTCACACTGGGACAGCACTTGGGCCCCTTTGTCTTGGACCCGTCATGTCTGGGAACACCATCCACGCTTCACCTGGCGAGATATCCTCCCAGCCGCTACTTCGACCTCCAACGCACCAAGAGATACCGTCCACACTTGCTTGATGGTAGAAGCGGCTGCCAAGGCTACCACATCGACCGCACAGTCGGTGAACACCACCCCTGGTTCCTCGGGCAGCTGGACAGGCAGCCTCGCGGAGATGCGCTGCGACTTAAAGCAGCCGACTTTCGTAGAAATACTGGTGTTTCGCGGATTTCAACACGACGTCATGCTTTTGGTTCGCGATATGAATGCCTAGGTTGATTGTCCTGCTTGGTCCGGCCACACAAAATTGCTAGTTGCAAGAAAAGGACCATGCGGTGCATCCAAGGCATGGAGCAACTACGAAGGCGTCAAGAAGTGGTCCAGGCCTGAATGGAGTTTAGCTCTGATAGCTGCTTTCGACCGGCTTCCTTATGCATGCGGCGAGTCCGTTGAATGGGATTCCTGAGAGCAACAAGTTCGATGCTGTGGCATGTCTGCCGTGCAGCCCTCCGACAAAGAGACTGCAGACTAGGCAAATGCTGCAGACCTCCTGCGAAGCCTGCTTTTAGATGCGAAGCACCTTATGGTCGGGGCGATGTCACTCTCTCCCTCCCTCCCTCCATCCATCCGCCGTGTGGCGTCCACACCCGCACTGCGCGTGCGCATCCTCCTCCCCCTCCTCTCCTTGTCTCATCTCCTCTCCTCTCGGCATTCCTCCTCTCCTCTCTGACGCTCCTCTCCTCTCCGGATTGCACAACGAATTGCAACACCTGCGGCTCCACGCGCGATAATGCGAAGCAGCTTAGGTTAGAGGCGCGGCGGTAGGTGCTGCATACTCCGCTGGGGGGCGCCACTGTAGCTCGCGGTAGAATGACGCGCGCGGGCGCTCCGCTCTTCTCATTCTCCTCCCTTAACGCCGCGATGGGTGCCACGGACAGCGCCAGTGTCAGCGCCGTGGACAGCTCCGCGGAGAAGAGGGCTCGAGCCGCTGCCACGAAAGGGCAGTGGCGACAGGCCGATCCCGAACTTCAGGCTCGCGAAGCCGGTAGCTACGTACCTCAACCTAACGGAAACGACGCACTGAAAATTAATGGGAACTTGAGTCGACCCCATGGCTGCTTCGCATACTACTCAGGGTTCCCCTACGGAAAGATGGTGTAATTTTTTCTGCATTGCGGGTCTCTAAAGCGTCGGCAACTGACATTACACATTCGCTACCAGAGGTAACGAATGTATGATGTCAGTTACCAGACCATTTCCCATCCACTGCACTCGGCGAAGCGGGTCCAAGATTGCCATGGATTGGGCACATCAAGGCGCTGTCTCGCCGGGTGACCCGTTGGCTCCATGCGGGCTTGTGGCAAACGCCCGGCGAACCTTCATTTCCGCTGTTACCTACAACCAGGCGGCCTTCAGGCTCAGGATTTCCGAAAGCTATGCTAAGCCCAGAACGACGGCCGCCGGAAGTGAAGTTCGTGGTCACCAGCACCAGCCCTCTTTCCCCGCAGACTTCGCGGGACTGTCAACTATAGAGGTCGCGGCTTCTGACCACCACCTCCAAGTATCCCGGGAGCCTTCAATCTTGAACAGCTCAACTGCACGCAAGAAGTCGTCGAGCTCCGATTATGGAGCTCTGACACTCCACCACCACATCGATGTGTCCAGGGATTGTATGAACACCGCACTTCTAGACCCGTCGGACCGGCACCACCGGACTTCCCCGCAGTCATCGGCCGATTGTGGAGACCTTAATGCCTCGCCAGCGGCGTCTCGCTGAAAGGAGCCAGGGAGACCAACACGGCTGTGATCACCGTTACTGAGGACCTGAGCGGCTCCGAGGTCATCATCATTGAAGACCTACCCCTGCGGACCAGACCTGCCTATCATACACCTTTTCCAATGCAGATCAATGGCCAGCCATCTCCTGCAAATGGAATGCACACTGACATGGACGGTGGGGCAGCACGCAGCGTTTTAACAAGATGTACCCGTTCGAGCATCTTGAGAAGATTTGTTCCGTCAGAGGCAACTCTACAAAAACGGAAGTTGCGTCTTATACTAGGCCGGATGCTCGCCTCCTCATTGTAGAAGCCACGTCGGAGACAACCCTGATGTATTGCGACCAGCCGTGATCAATGTGATCACCCACGTCCAGTGCTACAACAGCGGTTCAACCTCAAGGCACTCCTGCCACGTTTTCCCAACAGCGGCCAGCTAATCTCTCCGAGAAGAGCGACCAGAGTGCAACACTCAGTGCCGCTCGCCAGAGAAGCTGGTTGCGCATGCACTGGATGGCTGAACGACGACGAATTCCATTTCCCAGTCTTGTCGACTATAGTTCTCACCACCCGCGAATCCTCTCAACCGCCAGAACCATCTTCGGCAGCGTGGCAAGCCGCAGCGCGTCCGAGTTTAATGTATCTCATTAAGACAAGGAGGGGGGTGGGTGGGGGCGGGGGAGGAAAGAAGGCGTTCGGAGCGTCGGCTTGTTGTCTGCATCTCGCCATTGCAAAATGTGCAGCCATCATTCTCTAAGTGCACCTCTCGAAGCACCCGACCCGTTATCTGAATTACGTTCTAGCGTATATTCCAACCACTTATCGTCAACTCACGTTAGCCAAGTGAATTAATGCTTTTTCCGCATAGCGTGTTAAAAGTATAGACATTTCTGACCTAATAAAATGCCCTCAGTCCCATAACGTATCAACGAGAACCCAGCAGGGGGCCAAATAAGAGTCATTTTGACGTCATGTTGATTTTTGACCATTAAAAGCAAGAGGACGTACTGCAATACTTTCGCCGACGCTCAGTTGAAAATGAATCGTAAGATCATAACAAGGATTATTGTTGTACATTAACCATTTTAATTTCTGTGGGAAATTATTTGCCTGACCTTACAGTTTGCGTCATAAATCGTGCTAACCGTCTGCAACGTGAGTATCGAGAAAGCATACCCTGAAAAATTTCATCGTTGACTGTTTTCCACTGGGATTAATGGTGACACTTTTCGTTACGACTATTTGAGGGTGTTTCTGAATAATACCTGTGATCATTGTGTGCAATGAATGCTGGTTGTGTTGCTGTTTATACCGTGAAGCGCTCTGTATTTTACTTTAATTCGTAAGGGGGGCGGTGATTCTTAAGTACACTAGGAATCGATGGTCCCCCTGCCAGTAGAATGTTTACTGGATTTGGATATTAGTGGTATATTACATCGATATTGCTGGATATTACTACAATATGGCTGATATGCTATAACGCTCGGTGTTATAGCTTGTCACTGAAATCAACTCGAATGCCGGGAAGGATAGAGGAGCCCAAGATGAAGTTGTAGGTCTATATGAAGGAAAGTACCCTGTGAACCACGAACCTCTCTTCAACGTCTATAATTGATCCGAACGCCAACGTCTTGAGGTGACGTACATATTACGTCTCGAGTACGTACCTTTTTTATAAGGAAATGCATGGATGTCTATAAGATGTACTATCTACATGAATGTTAGACTACCAGATAACGTACTATGGATGTACAAAGGATATCATTCAGGCACCATAAAATAAATTGGTACACATAGCACTTGAACCATACCTCCTATACGTTTCGTAGGCGTGCAGGATGTATGTATGTATAAATGAATGTACGTATGTATGTATGTATGTATGTATGTATGTATGTATGTATGTATGTATGTATGTATGTATGTATGTATGTATGTATGTATGTATGTATGTATGTATGTATGTATGAATGTATGTATGTATGTATGTATGTATGTATATACGTATGTATGCACTTATGTGGTGTGTACTGTTATTGTTTTTATTGGGCGTTATTATTATTATTATTATTTAACTCGCCCGAAGTTAGGGACATGAAGTTACCGATAGATTTACTCCGACGTTAGGAAGTGCTATAATACATTTTAATGCCTGAGATGTTGGAGTAATTAAGAACTATATTGAAATCTCGGGCAGGAAAAAAAATGGAGGACGCTTAAGCTTCGCCGTTAAGAGTGGAAAGCGATAGAGTTATCGGGCCCCGTTCGCATCGCATTTTTCTTTATGACTAGGCTTCACTGCAACACACAATGTGGGAAATCCAGCTTAAAAGCCCAAACTTACACCAATCCCCTTAAGGTGGGCTTCACTTTTAAACAGAAATGGATTGCTGGGAAGACGTTCTTACAGGGGCAATATAAGTCGTCTTATATTAAAATGTGAACGCCATTGGGCCTTTTTAATTATTTTATTAATTGTTTGCTATTGCCCCGACGCGCGCGCGTGTCCAAAATGCATTAGGCAGGCTAAATCCCAATTTGACCTTGTCGAGGATACGAGCCACATCCTGGATAGGATTTTCGCAAGTAAACTACCCGAGCGCGCCACTGTTGGTTTGGTACAAATGCTGGAAAAGGGGTTTGTGTTTGCGTTTCCTCGTAACAGAATTGTTTTCTCGAACATTCAAATTACAATCCGATGCCACCATGGCTGTAGGTTGTGGTTTTTCTGACGGATTTTACTGTGAGTAATTCAATTTTTGTTCATTAACACCTTGCGCCACACGGAGGGCCTGCGCGGTCGGGGTGGTTCGGGATGATTTTTCTCCGCCACGGACGCCGGCGCTTACGCTGACAGCCAACGCCGCATTTTCCTGCGACACGGGGCCCTTAACGCTGTCGTGTTAATTTATATGATTGACCTTCAAGGCTTATCTGCAATCCACTCCACAATGTAAGTATATTCCCCGCGCAGCCTCGTAATATTGCACACGACATTGTGTCTAAATCTCTATTATATAATTGCTGTGCTATCTTATTTATTATTTTATATCTCATGCACTATTTTAATATGATTGTGTTGTTTATTTTGTTGCTTTTGTATAGTTTAAATAATCTCAAGAAGTGACAGTTCCCTGAAATATAAACAATATTACATAATTGCTATCTTTTTGTTTCGACGCGCTATAAATCATTGCGTCCAAAGTTCGCCTTTATCTCTTGCCTACCATAATTCGATAATTTTTGTTTGGTGCACGTGTAGGTATAGCAATCGGTATTAGTATTGTGCTAATTGCTTTGTTCCTACAAATAACTTTTTCTAGCAAATGAACGTAAAATTTCAATTTCGCGCCTAAATCCTGAAAATTGTCCTTAACAAAATGGCGCCTAGAGTAATCAACAGCCTTTCGTTTATACTTTAAAGATAAAACCTTGTGAACGTTGCGTTATTGTATAATTATTATTACATTATTACATTTAATATTATAAAATAATAACGTAAATATAGTAGCAA
The DNA here is from genome assembly GCF_013339745.2 of Dermacentor silvarum. NCBI lineage: Eukaryota > Metazoa > Arthropoda > Arachnida > Ixodida > Ixodidae > Dermacentor > Dermacentor silvarum. The sequence goes on from NC_051162.1 coordinate 52,624,240, forward strand.
TTTTAAAGAAGAATTGGCAAGAAGCAGTTTGGCGCAACGTCTCGCGTTTTCCTTCTGCCTGCTTTGGCGGCGTACTTGCGTTGCGATTGCATCATTCTTCTCGGAGCCGGAGTGAACTTGAAGTCGCGTGTTTGCATTAGTTTTTTGAAGTGCTGTTGGGGCTGGGGCTGCGTGATCGTCACTGGCGTCCTCCAGAGTGCCCACCGATCAGAAAGTCGTACGAACCGCAAGCTTTGAACGTCTGTTTATCGCACCATCGAAAGCGGCGGCACAGAAGGCGCGATGTGAGCTCCGGTGGGAACAGCAGCCCTTTGTCTCGTAACGGTAAGTAAACGTTTGTTAGCGTAGCCAGCATGCTTATGTGTATTGATTATGAACACTATGTTGAGAGATGTCAAGAGCAGAGCACGCCGCGAGGTTGCCGAAATGTTTAAAGCGCTTGGCCAGCTTGTCGAGGCAGGCGACAGCCTTGCGCACCGGCAGCTCAGTAAGCGTTCGCGACGGGCTAGCAGTAGCGTGCCCAAAAGTGAACCGCAAGCGAGCTACTCCGAAAGCGAGTATCCTAGCTTCAGTGCAGTAAGCGCAACGCCTGTTAGCAGTAGCGCGGCTACAGGCCGCGCTACTGTTCAGGGCTGGTATTTTGTAGCGATGCCTTTCCGATGCTAATGCCTCTTCGCGCTTTTCGCGCTTGGTCAGTGGGCAGAGTGACGGTCCGCTCACGTTATCAACGGGATCAGCCGGCCGTGAGTGGTGGATGATAAGACCAGTAAATAAAGCACAAGGCATCGCTTCAAAATACCGGCCCGGATTGCACAGAAAGCAGCTCAGATTGTTCAGATCGTAATGCTGAGGTTTTCGGCGACTGGTGTCTATCCGAAGCCGGTGAGGATTCAGAAGAACGGTTTTCCGATGTATTTAACGCTGACGTGCAGGAAACCGCAGAACGGGCAGGAAGCCAAAGCACTAGCAGCTAAAATTTCGGCAGCTTCGCTTGCAAAGTGGGCTCTACAATGTAACATTACCCATCAGGTCCCTGACACCGCTTCTCCGACTTCTAAGAGCACACGGGTGTTTCCGGAATCTTCCAAAAGATGCTAGAATTTTTAGAAGACCCCCCGTGGGGCTGTCGAGGTATGTGTATGTGTTGCTTAAACTAGCTTAAATTTGGTTGATAAATTTAAAGAAAATTAGAGCACGCTTCCACTTCAAGTGCACCTGCTACGTGTTTTGGATCTGCTGTTTGATAATGACAAGAGCATATGTAGGTGGAACGTGGTTGGAGTGGAAGCATGCGTATTTTGCACATTGTATACATCAGAGCATTTGGAGCACCACCAAATTTTTTGTGATCTTTTTTATTGTGTTGAGTTGTTGAGGTGATAAAATAGTTTTGCTGTGAGGAAATTCGAGATGTAGTAATTTGCTTACTGTGTCAATAAATATGTTTGATTTTGAATGCTTTTTTATCATGTAATGACAAAATCTTTATTGAACATAGCTGCCGTCCAGACTGGCCATGAGACCAGCAAATTTGCTGTAGAAACAACCATCTGGGAGCGGCTGCTTCACGCTCCTGCCTGTCACAGAACTGCCATTGCCAAGGTAATGTGTCTTCATATGTGTCGCAATGGTTTAAACATATTTCAAATGTGAAACCAGCTATGAAAGACACTCCTAGGATACGAAAGCAGATTTGAAAAAAAAAACCTTTCTGCATGTTAACTGCAGCAGCAATGAGGTATTTTTTCTAACTGAGCAAGATAGCATGAGTGAGGCTTGCACTCAAGCTCTCCGGTATTGAAGAGGAAGCAACTGTCATACAATTGGGTAGGCAGGTAGGTAGTAAACTTCATTGATACAATTGGGTAACAGTAATTTTTTCTACAGTTATAACAAAATAACTGTGTAAGCTTCTTAGCAAAACGTACACTTATTATCATTTACACTAGGCACTGTCGAGTGTAGCCGTGCATTTGAAGCACCTATTTACTATATTCTTTCATCGTAAACTTGAAGCGTAAGGAATATTTTAAAGGGGGCTAAGTATCAGTGCAGTAAGCTGGGGAATGGACGAAGTTTAGTGTGATGACATAGAAAGATCGCTTCACTGTATATGCCTAGGTACGTTATATTTCAGTTTGGCAAGATGACTGCAGAAGATTACGTAAAGTGATAAGTTGAACTATTATCAAGCTGTACGGTGTGGATTCATTTAGAGCAACAAAGACGCTAAAGAAGATTAGGATAAATATTTGTCTAGCAGTGAACTTAGAGGTACGAGATTTCTGGCTTTATATTTTCTGCTTTAGATGGAGGTTGTGGACATTTAAACCCTACAAAAAGAACTCCTAAGCATCATGGTGTCCTAAATAATATACTGCATAGATTTTGTGTCAACCAGCCTCCCAAAAACCAAAACTGGTTCTAGATAACCTGTATAGTGCATTATTGAGGGTGGTTGGTCTGTGGTCCAAGTCACCAAGTGCTCCAGTACTGTGTTACGTGCTCCGCCGCTGTGCCGAGTGCTCTCCATTTCTGCAGTATACCAAGTGCCCCTTTGCGTCTCCATTTTACCAAGTGCTCTAATATTGTCAAATGATTGACCACATTTGCAATGTGCCATATTAATTTTCACAGCGTCCTACGAAATGCATGGACGTTCCAGTTAACTTTGCTTCAATGCATAAAACAGCATTTTCCTTTAAAAGTTCACTGGAACGCCCATGCATTTCGTAGGACACTTTGAAAATTAATATCTCGAGACTGGTTCACTCCTGGGAATTCGTTGCAAGTGCATATGCCTTGCGAACTCGGCGGCTGTAATTCGTAGATTGAAAGATGTGCCGTAAAACAATTCAAAGGTTTATTAGGATAATTGTGTTAATTATTCAATTAGGCGTACTGATTTCTTGCAGAAGTAGTGGCCGCCTCATCGTGTAGTTTAGATCAAGGATTATAATTGTGCTATGTGCCACAGGCAATTTTTTAAAAAATTGTGCAGCTAAATTGAAACACTCTGTACTGACACGATACCACTGACTTGATACCGGATTTTGAAAAAAAAAACTATTCTGGCAAGCCACAGACCACCCTGAATAATGCACTATACAGGTTTTCTAGAACCAGTTTTCGTTTTTGGGTGGCTGGTTGATACGAAAGCTATGCAGTATATTATTTAGGACACTATGATACTTACGAGTTCTTTTAGGGTTATGTCCACAACCGCCATCTAAAGCAAAAAATATAAAGCCAGAAATCTCGTACCTCTACGTTCACTGCTAGACAAATATTTATCCTAATGCTCTTTAGCGTCATTGTTGCTCTAAATGAATCCACATCGTACACCTTGCTAATATTTAAACTTATCACTTCACGTAATCTTATGCAGTCATCTTGGCAAGCTGAAATATACCATACCTTGGCGTATACACTGAAGCGATCTTTCTATGCCATCACACTAAACTCCTCTATTCCACAGCTTACTGCACAATCCTTAGCCCCCTTAAATTTTTTCGCTACGCTTGATGTTTACGTAGAAAGAATATAGAAAATTTACTGAGAGCAAATCTTAGCCTAAAGTATAGATGTTTTTTAACAAATCCATAATATCTAAAAATGGTATATGATTTTTTTTCTTACCAAAGTCTGTGTTAAAAGTTATTAGCTCTCGGCATTTTATGTTCAATTCTTTGACCTTGCATGACCACGCTTTCTGCAGGACTGTGCCACTGAACAGCCCGGATATGTGTGACATGGTTCCCTCGGCCTGTTGCACCTTTACCTATCACCCGCGGCATCTAGCTGCGAGAGTGACCTTGTTTTCTTCAGCGCTGCACCACTGAACAGCCCGTACATGTGTGACATGGTCTCCTAGGCCTGCTGTACTTCCACCGATCACCCGTGGCGTCGAGCTCCAGTGTGCCGAGTTGTCCAATACTGCCAAGTGCTTTATGATGTCACCAATGTGCCAAATGCTCTAGTACTGTTATGTGCTCCGCCACTCTGCCATGCGCTCTCCACATCTCCAGTATGTAAAGTGTCCCATCGCGTCTCCATTTGCGAAGTGCATTACCAAGTCACCAAGTGCTCCAGTACTGTGTTATGTGCTCCGCTGCTTTGCCGAGTGCTCTCCGTTTCTACAGTATACCAAGTGCCCCATTGCATCTCCATTTTAACAAGTGCTCCAATATTGTCAAATGCTTGACCAGGTCTGGAATGTGCCATGTGCTCCACTGCTGTGCCAAGTGTATACTTTGTAAATGATATACATGTCTTAAGTTCAACCAATGCTCTACTGCATAATTTATCCATACAGTTGGTCTTCACATAGACTTCTATGTCAGTATGTACACATATTGTAGAGTTGTGTTACTGTTCCTGTAGAGTAGATGTGGGTCAACATGTTTTCTTCATAGAAGGCTACAGCGCGGAACCAACAAAGACAAGGAACGCAGACACAGTGCTCACTTTCAACAAGAATCAGCTTTTTGAAAGTCAGTGCTGTGTCTGTTCTTCGTGTGCCTCTCCTGTCTTCGTCGGTTCCGCGCCATGGCCTTCTACAATGTTCAAGCAGCAAGCCCAACTGGTTACTCTGCTCAAATGTTTTTCTACCATTCTTGGCACCTTTGTGCCGTTTCCTATACCAAGTGCCCAGCTTGCTATGCAACTGCCGAGACTTGTCACGCCAGCGTGCTGCTGCCATTGATGTGATCATTGCCAATACAGCCTCCATAAATAACAGCATAAACTTGGACAGCACAATATTATTTTTAAATTTTCATTTCATTCTAATATATAAAGAAGGTTGTACTTATTTGTTTATTTCTACTAACATTCTGCAGATATCACAAGGACCATGCATTGCGTTTAATGTTTTACTCATAGAATATGTGTGCATCACTCCTGGCAGTTTGTAGTTTGTGTATTTCTAGTCAGGTTTTGTGGATTTTGCTTCGACCAACTTTCTAGTCACATTTCGCAGATTTTACTTGCACATCTATTGATTTTGTTTTACTTGCACATGAATTGTCTGCATTTTGACAAGGTCACAAATATATCTGAGAAAATATTGAGCTTTATGCTGCCAGATGTAAGAGTTGTGTGTTCAAAAGAACTCTTGAAGTTCATGCTATTCATCGCTTTGACATTTCAGGTCTTGCTGTTCATCTTAGTATTTCTTTATGCAATATTGTCTTAGCTGCATTTTACGTATGGTATAACAGGGATTCCTCAGCGAGAGCTTGAGGTATACATTGCAAGGGCATGATTTAGGGATTTATTTCTCTGGTTTAGCTAGTTCTATATTTTCTAAGCAACGATATCCTAAGATTCTGTATGATATAGGTCTCATTTTTGCTGTTCAACATAGCTTTCATTTTGTTAAACGTATTCTGAATAAAAGCTTGAGATACTCTTTGAGGATGTACACGTGAGTTTGTTTTAGTTCTATTTTTTCTATAAACGGTTACTTTATTATGTGTAATGCTTGTTCTAAAATAAAATTTTGCTGTGGAACCAAAGTTTCAAGGCTGGTATCATTTTTCTATCAGGTGAAAAAGACACTACACGATTGCCGCACATGCTGGGGAATGTATAAAGTTACATCTTGGGAACGTACTTATTACGTATTTCGGCTCAAAATAATATCCAAACAATGTAACAAATGTCCAGCAATTACATCCATATAACATCTTTTAAACGTAAAAAAAAGGAATTTTGACAGTACCACCTACGTATATTTTACGTAAACTAGATCTATCTGAACCTCTAATAGAGGTATTGAATGTCCAACTGAAATATCTAATGGACATCCAGGCAATGTTTATGGTTTATAGGGTTAGGGTTCGGGTACACGTTTCTGTATATTTCCTGGTTCCGTTCAGGTTCAGCTCAGCAGAATATAAAGGTTTTAATGAGTTCATACGGGTTTATACCGGTTCGTAATTTGGGAGAATGCAAGGTGTTCAAGAACAACGTTTTCCAGCCTCACTAGCGAATTTCTTTGAGTGCAATATAGTTTATTTCTGCCCTTATGTGACTCGGACCGAGGTGCGAGGTCTGTCTCAAAAGCTGATGCAGTGAGCGAGAAGAAAAGTGTGAAACTCAGAAACTCGGACATGGAAAAAAAGTACGGTTGGTGCAGAGCGACAGTAGAAAATACACGAAACCAAGAAAACAAACGAGCAAACAAACAAACAGACAAGCAGGTTATTTGCAGTCTGCTGGTCCTGTGTGCGAAATGTCATTCTACAAATATCAGGGCCAAATTGTCAGACTACAAATCCAAACTTCTAGAAAAAATTTCATAAGCATTCAGTGTATTTTGATGAAAGAGTGACTCCTTACACCAAATGTTGAAATGTTTTCAGATATATTCCTAATTGACAAGGTTGCGATGGGTTCTCAAAGTTAAAATACCATTCAGAAACACACTCCCCTGACGGGGGTCTCTATGAGACAACATAATGGCATAAGATGTGAGGTCTTGGCTTCTAGGCGAACGGTCTCGCGCTATGTTACCCATATTGGGCATATTATTTATCACAAATGTGCCTTCGCTCTGTCCCAAAAGTTCATGCATTGAGTTGGTGAAGAAGCGGGAGAGGGTGTAGCGGCGCCGCTCTCTCCACTCAAAAGAACCCGGTTGTCCTCTAGTACGAGCAGGACTGCTGTATGACAACGCAGAATTTTATGCGTTTACTTTTCGTGCAACCAATTTTTAGTCTGTCGAAATGGATATGGACGAACAGGCGGTACAAAGGTTCAATTTCAAATGTACGGCGAAACTTGGCAAGAATCGTGAAGAAATTTATCAATTGTTCCAAAACGCTGTTGGAAAAGATTCCCTAAAAGAAAGAACGGTGTTCAAGTGGCTCCAGCGTTTTCGGAAAGACCATGAAGAGTCGAAGGATGACGCAAGATCAGGACTCCGCTCTACTTCGCGCAAAGATGAAAACATCGATCGTATTCGTTCCCTTACCTACAGTGACCTCTGAATTACGGTCATAATTATATCAGAAGCACTTGGTTTGTAAGAGTTGTCTGCTCATCGGATTTTGATCGATAATATGGAAACGAAAAGGTTCCCGGCCAGCACGGCACCAAAACTGTTTACTCCTGAGCAAAATTTGCGACAACAAAAATGTTGCGTCAATTTGAAAACTTTATACGACAGCGATGAATCCTCGCAAGGGGTCGTCACCGGCGACAAAACATAAGTTTACGAATACGACATCAAGCTCAAGACGAAGAGCCAGCAGTGGAAAAGGAAATATGATCCAAGGCGAAGAAAAAAGCGCGGGAGAACAAAGTAAAACGAAAGTCATGTGGATAGTGTTTTCGACGGTCATGAAATGGTGCACCACGAAACTCCGACAGTTGTTGACCTGAAGGTCGAACTGTCAACACCGCATTCTACGTGCAGGTCCTTGAGCGTCTGGGAGATCGTGTAGCCACGTGCGACCAAACTAGTTGAAAGGGAGACGCTGGTTTTTCCGCCACGATAATACACCTGCGCACTCTGCGCTGATGGTGCGTGAGTTTCTGGCACACAATTCCATCAGTGTGCTAGAACAACCTCCCTGGTCACCAAATTTATCCTCTAATAACTTTTGTTTTGCTCGCCGAATGTAAACTGGTACTCAAGGACCACATTTCCAGGCTGTGACGACAATTCAACAGCAAACGACACCGCTGCTGAAGCGCGTAACACAAAATGGCTTGCAAAGATGCTTCAAGCAATCAAAGGAGTTAAATCAGTCTACTTTGTCTATAATGGGGAGTGTTTTTAAGGTGACTACATTGATGTACCTGAAAATTTGTTGAATAATCTTTTTAAAAGCAAATACATGAACATTTGGAAAGAACTCGTATCTCTATTGTCTTTATTATTACGCAAGAGATTGAATACACAGTACATCAATGCGCGGAGACGTACTGTGGTGGTTTTCGAAGGACCGTACAGCGCCCAGTGAGTTGGAAACACATTTAATTTCATTTAGTTGCACCTGCAAGCCACTTATACTAGCATGCGCATCGCCCGATCAGATTGAGGAACCAGCAAGGGACTAAACATTTATTAAGATTTGGCAACAATACAGAAATGTGTGGCAGGAGCTGCCCTTACAAACGGCGTCCTTTTTACGTACTGTCTGCAACCAAATCCTAACGACGAACGCATGCAATTTCCGTTACTTCAATCGCGCAAAAGCCAGTAATGTAATAGGCACCAATCAAAAGAAACCTGCGGAGTCTACGCGCTGTGGTAATCGGTTTTAGCGAAGATTTTTTTTTTTTGTCTTTGTGAAAGCCTTCTCAAGCAAATGTAAACAAATCTGTCAAAACTTTACGATTTTGTCAGCCCTGCAAGGGTGGTAGCAAATTCACTGTTACCAGAAATTTGACGAAGGCGATGGTTGAGATTTTACACCGTTCGGGCTCAGCACGAGGTCTCGGGTATGATTTCCGGACATAGCAGCCGTATTAATATAAGGCGGAATCCCTCGTGACCCGAGTTTTGTGTGCACGCTAAGACATCCGGAGTGGTCCAAATCAGCCTGAAGCCCATCGTTGCGGCACTTCTCATTGAACCTGTGTTACCTTAAGACAGGAATCAATCACTGAGCGAGTCAATCCCTAAATTTTGGTACAGGAGGCATATCTGCGCACAGTAAAAATTAATTTCGCTGTGGTTTTATCACACACTACAAACTGCGTACTAAGCTGAGACTATGAATTTCCGATTTTAGCGGCGCTTCTAAGGGCCCTAGGGAAGAAGACAGTGAAAGAGTGCTGTCACTAAGAACTGCCAGTAAGAGTGGTTCTAACGACCTTATGTGTATACAGCAGAACCATATTGTATTATACCGTACGGTATTTCGCCAATTTGTAACTCTTTAGACGGGCTCGATCAGGGTATAAAGTAAATATATACCAGAGTTGTTACTCAATGTGAATGTTTGGAGCGTGTTTTAGTCTGACTTTCGGGTATTGTTCTGGAAAAAAAGTTTCTTAAGTGAATCAGTTCTGGCGTAGTACGGTGTTAAAGAATGTGGCTTCGCGTGCCGTGTCTAATTGCTAATGGTGACAAGTGCTCGTTGGGGTCGATAGCAAGCTTGTTAGGCAGGAGCAGGGATAGGAATTGAATCTACTGAGATTCTCTGTGTAGGTAGCGTGGCTTGATAGAAAAAAGATTATGGGGTTTCACGTGTCAAAACCACGACCTGATTATGAGGCACGCTGTAGGGTGGGGGGGGGGGGGGGGGGGGCTCCGGAAATTTGGACCACCTGGGGTTCTTTAACATGCACCTAATTCTAAGTACACGGGTGCCTTCCATCGCAATGCGGCCGCCGTGGCCGGGATTCGATCACGCGACCTCGTGCTTAGCAGCCCAACACCTTAGCCACTGAGCAACCACGGCGGGTTGGCTCGAGAGTTCGCATTCGTTTGGAGTGGGAATCATGGCGGGAATACTTTGAGTAAATTAATATGATGGTTTTTCTTTGTATTCATTCAATTTTCTTAATGATGTCGTCAGTATACGACGCACGCGTATTCAAGCGTGTGTCTGATCGTAGTAGTATACCTGATTAGTTATAGTAAATGAATGTGTGTTGTGTAGTTTGTGTCTTAGTAAGCATAGCTGCCGAAAGAGCGATGTGCAAATGTTATCATTGCGCATGCTCCAAGATGGCTTATCAGTGATAGTAACTTCCACGTATTTGTGGCTTGAAATTTTCTTTAAATCTGAATAAACTATGAGTGTAATTGTTAAGAGATTGTACTTTTTTGCGCATGACACGAAGAACAGTTCTTCCTGCATTCCTGATATTTCCCTATGTCTTGCACCAAACAAGTGTGCTATAAAGGCAAGTGTTAAGTTCAACTTTATCATTGCTAATACAGATCTATTGGTACAAAACACAATCGTCATCAAATAAAGGTATCTTAGTACGAGAATCTAAACTGCTTAAAAAGTCAATAATATGCACCAAGAACAGTAGGGGACCCAGGATGCTTCCCTGGGTTACCCCGGATGTTACTGCCAGACAGTCCGAGTGTTTCCTATCTATTTCCACAAATTCTTCTTGGTTAGGTAAATATGCTGCAATCTAGAATATTAATGCTTTTGGTAAACCGAAATTTATGAGTTATATATGAAGCGGTCGTGAGGTGCAAGATGGAATGCTGTGCTAAAACCTAGAAAGATTATATCTATCTGACCATTGTTGCCAAGTGATAATTCTAGTGTGTTGACTAGTGCGATTAACTGAGTTACAGTTATCTTTCCTGAACTCATGCTGAAAGCATGTCAGGGAAGCTTGTCAGAGAATAATACTCGTCTATGAATTCAGTAATTACTAAGAATTAGTCGGTCCTCTTTTTTTGACGGGAACCATTCGAAACAGGAGCCATTTTGAGACGGGAATCAGTCGGGCGCTCCTCCAATCATCAGGAAGTTTTCCAGTTGATAGTGATATATACACGAAAAATTATAACAAAGAATTTAGCAGCTGACTCAGCGTAACGCCGCAGAACACATTTGGAATAATTGTCAGGGCCGCAAGGTTTTATAGTTTCTAAATTTAGTAGAAGGGAAAGCACTTTTAACGTCGCCGTCGTCCTATTTTTGAAGAGAAAGACCGAGAGAGCGCTGTCTCAGGGCGGAAAGCGGTGTCGTGACGGTGACGGAACGGGGCGCTTGACGGCTAAGTGAATCCCATATAGGCCTGACAGCAACTCGCTTGCCGCACGCATGCTTTGTCAGTTACTACGTCTGCTATGCCTTCCAGCTGCCGATAGCAGTCCTGCAGTGAACACTTTCACTCTATTCCCGATGCGATACAGTTATCGCTAGATGCGCCGCTGAAACCCGCAATTTTCAGCTCAGCCTGTACCCCAATTTGGCGCATATGATGCGATGCGCCTTCGTAGCGAACTAATCCAATTTACATGTGAACCAGCGCTTGCCAGGAGGCGCTACGACAGGTCGAGTGCGCAACTAAAATATGCTGATGTCGTCTGGTAGAGAGGCCATGAGATTGATGTGACATTTTGAAGGAAAACAGACGCGCGCCCGTGTCAACTTTTTCTTTAGCCCGATGCGTCAAGCAAAGCTCTCTGCATAGTCATGCACGCAATCTAAGGGTAAGTGCGCTACTTCGTTCTAACACGCCGGTGCCCTTGAAGGTCATGAGCTGGAGACTCAAGCATGTGCTATGAATGAAGCCGAACAGTGAATGAAGAGAAATCGCAGCATGGGCTACTGAAAACTGTTTCCTCCGCTTGACTGGCTATGTGTTACGGCGCTGCTGTTGGCCCGCCAAGTTTTAACGCTAATTGACCATAGTCTTTGCAAGGCACAAGTCGGCTGACCCGCTCACCAATACATTAATTGGCCCATATTTGGACCACAAGAGTGTGTGATAAAGCGATAGCGAGCGACGAGGGCTGTGTGTGGACGTGAGTATATATGAACTAAAGTCCCTAGATATTTTTTTGCTTTCTTTAAGTAGCGAAAGCTTTGATGTACCGCCAACGAATCTCATTGGGCGGCGTTCATTCCAGAAGCCATGTTCTTCATAACGCTGTTCACCCGCATTCACTTGCACGCTGCTGCGAGCAGCGTAGATAGCAGCGTCGTTGACGGTCGCATGCTATCTAGGAAGATAATGGCGGCCGACGGAGTAGATGTCGCTACTTGAAAAAGAGCAGGAAATCTAGGGACTTTAATATGAACAGGAGTGCGTGCCGGTTAACGTGAGTATGGATGAAAGTCAATGACGGTGATTAAGAATGCAAGTGACTGTCGGTGAGCGTGAGTAGACATGAGTGAGTGACAGTGAGTTTGAGTGGACGCGAGCGTGAGTAGGTGTCGTTGAGAGTGAATGCAAGCGACTGCGAACACGAGTGAATATTTGTTGACGTGAAGAATGTGAGTGCATATTGGTGAGCGAGTATGAGTGAGCATCCGCTTGTTCTGCCGGCCTACGTTGCAATGTGATGCGATTTGTTTGTGTCACGTTCAACTGAACAAGGCTCCTGAGCACAGTTCATGTGAACACGAACCCTATAAGAAAGTGTGTTTATCGCATCATCGAGATCCTAGGATCAAGCAGATAATTGTTAGTGATTAAGAGGGATAAATTATTACACAGGCAGAGAGGTCGCCCTGAACTTGTATGCTCCGGCTTGGAACTCAGGAAAATGAACCACAGAGGCACAGCGATACAGTTTCGGAAGCATCCCCACCTATTTCATGGGGTGTGAGGCGAAAATGTTAGAGTGTGGGAATTCCATAGCCGGGCGCTGGCACAATGAAAGCACTGGTGCATTTCATGTGGGTTCGGCCGAAGAAGTTTATTTGGAGTCACTTAACGTGTCATTTTTATCGTTTGCGGTGTTTCAGAACTTTAAGAAAACACAAATTATCATAAAACTATAAATAGTTACTCATAGTGAGTGTTACTGACAAAACACGTCTAGGCATAGCTACATGCATGCGAAGAAATGCTGCCATTCGTTTCTTCACTGGAGATTGCCCGGTAATGTGAATTAGTTGCGAACATAACACACTTCAATCCTCAAATAAAATGTTGCATGGATAATACGAAGCAAAATTAAACCACAGGAAAACTACAAAATAAGGTGCGAATTTGTGCCAAAGAGAAATTTGCGGAGTATCCGTGATTTTCACGATGATTTTCACAGTAGCACCGAATTTTGTCTGTTGAAGGTGAACTGCAATGGAATTTCGGACCGCTTAAGAAGCCCAGTTTAATATCATGTAGAAATAGAGGAGCCTCCGTGCAAAGATTGAGGCTTGAAGTACGAGCCGGAGCGTCATGGAAGGCTCCCCTAAATAACCGTTTTAAATGCGTAAGCATTTCTGTGCTTGCCCAACAAGATCCGTCCGTCCGTCCATCCTTCCCGTAAGACTATCGCTTTCAAGATAGAGCCCGCAGCAGCGAGCGATTGTACGTTCGCGCTGCCTGTCGCTTCAACGCGAACGAGGCGGCGAGAACACAGCGCTCACGGAGCTCTCAGCACATGCCGCACTCTGCCCGTTTCGCAGATCGATTTGAAGACACGGCCCGCACCGCCGCCGGAGCACGGTTGATCATGGTTCATAATGGTTCGACGCGGATGGATAATGCGCCAAAGAGCGATAACGGCTTGTAATGATCGGAAAGTCATCAGCGTACCTGGCGCCGCCACCTGCAGTAGAACCAACCAACAAGAGACAGTGCACTTAATAAATGTTCTACATATTTCATTAATTTCCTACATCTCCCTCGCCATTTCACCCCAAGTCCACATCCGCTGCGGGCGGTCCATAACATGAGTGAACATCGCATCTTTCAGATAACTCGCACAGGAGATTCTACGTGGGTTTTTTTTTATGCTGAACCAGAAATAGTTCACGCAGAAATTCTTTTGGAAGCTGTCTAAGTATGTGCAAGCATTGTTCCACTTGCTTATCTCCCCGCAGCACGGTGTCATTACCAATGTTATGAAACTTGATCGGACCAGTATAATCCACAGTGCTGCGGCGACACGAAATGCTGCGGAAGGCGGTGCAAGGTGGATTGATGACGCAAGCAAACTACTGCAGGTGGCGGCATCAGGTGCGCTGATGATGTTCTGATCATTATAAGCCATTATCGCTGTTTAGCGCCTTATCTATCCGCGTCGAACAATCATGAACCGTGATCAACCGCAGTCCGGCGGCGGCGGCGTAGGCGCGGCCGCTATCTTGAAAGCGATCTGCGATGGGGGCAGGGTGCGCCGAGTGTTGATAGCTTCGTGTGCGCTGTGTTCTCGGCTCTGAGTTCGTGTTGAAGCGAGAGCTAGCACAAACGTCAATTCGTTCGCTGCTGCGGGTCCTATCTTGAAATCGATCGTCTTAAGGCTGTTTCACATGGTGCGATATTGCACTGCGATTTTCGCAGCTGCGATTTTCGCAGATGCGAAATTCGCAACGGCCATTTCACATGGTGCGATGTCAACAATGCGATTATGCGACGCCCAGAGTTGCTTGCTGCCAGATTTTGTCGCACACGCCGCATAAATTCGTTTAATGTAATGAAAAACGACGTGCGCGTTATAATATAATTGACCTCTCTTTATTAGGACCAAATAATACGTGCGTTTTGTAATTTAAAAACGCTTCAAAGTTTAGTTTGTTTTGGAGTGCGCAACAGCGGTTTGTAAAGTTCAATACGAGGAGAAATGGCGGACGTAAACATCTGTTCGGAGGTGGTCGTTCAGCGTTGTGTGCTGTCTCGTGTGTGTTTTATGCCTGTGTCGTTCTACCTGCGGTTAAACAAATTCAAGAGGACCTACCAACAAGCACCTATAGCTATTGTCATCGCATATGCAGTATTCGGAATTCGGCTGCAGCGGAGTCGTCATGTCAACGCAGAGACCCTCGCGATACCCGTGATTAACGTCAGCTTCTGAAAAACGGATGTGTGTGTATTGCTCGTGATTGCGCATTAGCGGTTCCTGCTCCTAGCAATATTCTTGCACCAAACTTAGCAGCAAGCACCAACCCAAAAGCTCACGTCTGCCCCTGAACAAAGCCGCAAATGATCTGTGTGTAATTACTGAACGTGCAATGGAATTTGTGTTGTGAACGTTTATCTTAGCGCCAGCCTGGCTCGTCCGTCTCGGCGCCTGTGCTGTAATTATTCATACAAGTGATCTCTGAATATTTCGAAAGGCGTAACAGCCGACACCACTTTTTTTTTGTTTTTTTTTTTGTTAGTTTTTTTTAGGAGCTGCAGTCAGTAGTGTACGTAGTATAGTATCATTCTGGCAGACATGGGCGTCGTCTATTTTCTCGTCCTGTTTCTTGCGCTGTTAGTGTGCTGTGAATCTGTATCAAGAAGCTTAAGTTAATATGCTGCAGTACGTAGCGCACCCGCGTAGCCACACGGCTAACATTAAAATACCTTGTTAGGAGTATGTTTGTTTGTTTAATAACAAAATCGAACGCTAAAATTTTGTATTCATGGTGGCAAGTGTAAGGTAAGAAGCTATCGAAACTATCCGCTAATGGCATGCGTCTGCTTCTACCTGCTTCAGCACGTTATCCTTAAAGTGAGGCTGAATACCCCTGATAACCAAAAACATATGCAACTGGAGCAGGTGCTATAATTCCTTTCCTGGAAATGAAAGCCAGCATCCCAGTCTGTTAAGCTAGTCATGTACTTAACCTATATTAGACCAAAGTTAGAGCATGCTAACTGGAGCCACTTGAAACTGGGTTATTTGACCAAAATAAGAAAGTGCAAGGAAAGTGTCAAGGTACAGTCTAATCTGGTATTCCCGAACCGATTGTATTGGCAAAACTTTATGCCTCCCTGAATTGCCTGCATTAACCCAATGCTGAAAACAGGGGAAGCTGATTCCCTTTCTTGGCTGCTGAAAAGCTGCTAGAATCTCAATAACAGACCACTTATGTTCTGAGAGAAAGTGAGGGGCACTGACAATATCTCTAATCTTTTGTATGAGCCTTCACCTTGAACGAAAATGGAATAAAAATATTTACCTTTGCAAGCCTCAGAATCCAAACATTCTCAAAATTTTGAGGAGCCACATTAAATATTTGAGATACAGACAATAAAAAGTGTGCCTAAGTACAAGTGCACACTGAACACACTTGAGTGGTTGAGTGGCCAGCTGCGAATGCAAAAGCGTCCATAGCTGCTACCTCGAGGTAACTGCTAGGTTGCACGTGTGTTTCTCCTATAGCCCATGTACCTGGCAAGGGGAATGGTTATACGTAGTCCTGTGCTTTTTCTTTTTTTTTCAATAGGTGGTGGCTAGCTGATTCCATCTGTTTATGTATTTATCATTTGTGTCCATCTTATGTGCATGTGTTTGTGTCATGTTCTGATTGTTATATGTGCAGTGATCCAAGCATCTTTTTTTTAATCTATTGCACTACAGTCATTTATTAAACTTTGTGTTGAAATGTACAAAATGTGGCCACCCAGTAATGACTAGGACAGCCAGCAGGATTGGCAAAAGATATGATGCAGATCCAATGCACTTGCTTGAATCGACATGAGGCGAAGCTTTCACGCAACGGTCAGTTGAACTCTAGAAAACTAACTGCAGTGTTTACAGTTGTCCTTATTTCACCCGATGAAACACGTACTCATAGACAATGTTTGCTTATTCACCGCACAGGTCACATAATGTAATGTATGCATAGCACGGTGAACTCACTCAAAGGTTGGCTCACTAAGACTTCGAACTAACCGTGAGTCTGAGTTCGTTTGAGCCTGATTGAGTAGAATTTTGGTGAATACGAGTAAGAGCAAGCTCAGTTGAGTAAACTTTTAGTGAATATTGTCATGTGGTAGTCAGGGAAAGCTGATCCAAGTATAATTTTAGTGAATATGAGTCAAAGCAAGCTCGGCAAGTAGATTTTTGGTGAATATGACTCAGTGCAAGCTCACCTGAGTAGAATTTTGATGAATATAAGTCGGAGCAAGCTTGGCTAAGTAGATATTGGGTGAATATGACTCGGTGCAAGCTTGCCTGAGTAGAATCTTTGTGAATATTAGTCAGATCAAGCTTGGCCAAGTACAATTTTGGTGAATATTAGTCAGAGCATGCTCGGATAAGTAGAATTTTGGTGAGTATGACTGAGCAAGCTCGATTGAGTAATGATGGGATATGGTTATACGAGTTTATGCAGTAATACATGTAAGTGCAGACTCATTAGCAACATTGCCTCCATCTTGATGGGCTATACCTACGCCTCGTGATGAGTCTGCACACTTTATGAGCTGTGGACATGCGAGACCCACCCACACTTGAAAAGATACTATCATTCATACGAAGGAATGCAACCGGCTGACTTCACTGCACAATTTTGATCTGATTTTGTTTAATGCGTTATCTACTGCTTATAAAAACAAGGTGTTCACCTGATTTTCGCATTATTGCATGTGTTTTACAGGAAGTAGAGATAGAGAAGCAAGAAAAGGCAAGGATGTTTATGGCTAAGTAGTTTCTTAGAGTACTGCGATATGTTACAACCAGCATATACAAAAGTAATTCGATGCACTGAAGTAAGCGAAATGTGCAATTACCTTTTAATGTGAGGGTTAATACAGATGCAGTACGGATACAAAGTCTGCAACACACTGAAGGTTTATTGGTTTTTTTATTCAGGAGAAAAATGGTGCATCAGAAAAATGAGAAAAAAACTGTTTAAATATTGCTTCGAAAATAAATTGGCAATACTGCTTATTCCCAGTCAAAGCGCGAAATATGCTATTGTAGAACATTCATTACGATATCCAGTTTGCACGTTCGCTTTGCGTCTCGCAGCGGAAGTAACAGAACCTTGAAATGAGATAATTCATTGGGGAAAATGCGCATGAAAGCCCTAACCAACTGACTGCAACCTAATGGTCGCGCGTATAGCGTGACCTATTGACCACAGCATTTGTCCGTAGTTGCATATTCTTTAAATTCTGCCGTCCGTAAAAGCATACCGCGATAAAATTGTGGCGTTTTCGTATATCGCGAGTTGTCTCCAGAACCAGAAAATTGGGATGACATCCGAAGGCCATGCCTTCCCGTGAGGGACACCTCGTAGTATTTACCAACTCGCAGCGCGTGTGAATAACGGAAAATCACGCAAAAGTACGTACTATCAGCACCCGAAGCCAACCTAAAAAACAGCGTCGCCAGATTAGCAACGTAGCGTGTCAACAAACTCGTAGAAATCACAGAACCGAATCTGACCTACGAGTTTTTATCTGCACTGTTCGCGTGTCGGTGCTGATGTTACGTACCGATTGCGCAATCCAAGGCTCCACTCAATTAGTTGCACTGTTCGAGGCTCGTTGATCCAATATTTATAGACAAAAAAGTATCTATAAACGTTGCGTTGAGCGACCGCCGCCATTTTCCAAAACAGACCGCGAAATACCTCTCGGCGCAATTTCGACGGGAAAATCGCAGCGATTGCTGCGACGTTGCGACGCTGCGACCAACCGGTTGGTCGCAGCCGAAAATCGCAGAATCGGCCCTGCGACTGCGATTTTCGTCGCATGCGACGGAAATCGCACTTCCGGTGCGATAATCGCAGTGCAAAATCGCACCATGTGAAACGGCCTTTACGCGACGGATGGACGGACGGACGGACGGGTTTCCTCGTGGAGTAGGCATAGTAATGCTTGCACATTTAAAAATATACGGAATCAAATTTACGCATTGTCCATACGTACGTGCTACGCGCACATGCTTGTTCTTGCATCATATTTTCATTTTATTTAGCGTTACAAAAAAATTAGAGTACCTTGCACTAGTGGCGCAAGGCTAAAGAAACAGCGGCGCTGATTCGCACCAAGGTGGTCCTGGCCTTGCGGGTTATGCTGTTTTGAAATTTATTGATTATTGATCGATTATCCACTGCCTATTGTTGGCTATCGATTGAGTATCGCAAGGTATTGGCCGCGTATTTGGGTTAAGCTAAGCCCTACCAAGCCATCCCCACCATTTTCCAGAATTTCTTAATTTTCGATCGATTATCGATTAACTGTTGATTGGCTATCAATTGGCTATGGATGCCAAATCAGCATGTTCCAAACACGCAGGCACACGCGGTGCGTACGTTTCTTGGACACGTGTGTCTGGAATGACAGCACTATTGCATTTTATTGCGATAGCAATTATATGGACACTCAAAAGCAGATTTCTGCGGTCGGCGTCGTCGTCGCCGTCGCCGTCGCCGTGAGGTTCCGTATGACGTCAATGGAGATGAAATCGTCGCCGCGCGCCGAACGCTGTATGTGCGAGTGAAAGGGCGCGAGGGGCGCGCGCTTTCACGGGGAGTGAACGCACGGCGGAGAACAAACGCGCGTTCTGCGCCGTGCTCCCTTAAGGGCTGCAGAAGTAGGCGTCTCTTTCCTCCTTTACAATCACCATATATGTAGAGCAAACGCACCTTCTTCCGACGCGCGAGAGGCCGTGGGGCAGGGGGGGAGGGGGAGGGAAGGGAGGCGACGTTTAACTGCGGCACCAAGTGCCTATTTATATAAGAGGCTCCGGCAACAGTCACCAACGCCGCACGCATTTTGAGCGAACGCGGGCAAAACGCCGACGGCGTCGACAGCAGTTCTGCGTGTTGCCGATGCTGCTGCATGTCCAAGTTTATACAGCTGATAAAGCTAATATCATTACTCTGTATAGCTCTCTACAAATTGGCTATCGCAATTGATGCTTCGCCTTTTAGGTGAAACTGCGACAACTTTTTTTAGCAGACGACAGCTCCTACGTCGTCCCGCCTCCGCACCTGGCGGAGTGATACACCGGGAGAAGTCACGTGTCGTTCTACCACGACACTATTGGGCCACAGCGCCCGCAGCCTTCCCCGTTCGCCACGGTACGGTGGAACGGGATATAGCTGCATACATTGTCTGTGTAGGTGCTGTTTAAAGGCAGCGAACCAGAAATCTATAAAATTACCAGACGATTGCTGTAGTGGTATAGATTGCTGTAGTGGTTTATACAACTCATTTCTAACAAATTCAGCCAAAGTAAATTTTTTGCAGTTGGCCTTTGATCCTAAAATTAAACTCTATGCAAGATGCAACATTTAGTGCATTTGACACTTAACACTTAAAATTAAATTATGAGGGTTAACGTGCCAGAACCACGATCTGATTATAAGGCGCGCCGTAGTGGGGGACTCCGGAAATTTGGGCCACCTGGGGTTCTTTAACGTGCACCTAAATCTTAACGCCTTTGACGTGCATCAGGTAGATTGACTTGCAGCCACAGAAACAATGACTATGTAAATCATATTGCTTTTTTTCCAGCGAAGCTCTTAAGAGCTCAGTCTCCGATGGTCGTGTCCGCGTGTAGAAAAAAGTTGTCGCAGTTTCACCTGAAAGGCAAAGCATCAACTGCGATAGCAAATTTGTAGAGAGCTATACGGAGTAATGATAGTAGCTTTATCGGCTGTATAAACTTGGACATGCAGCAGCACCGGCAACACGCAGAACTGTTGTCGACGCCGTCGGCGTTTTGCCCGCGTTCACACAAAATGCGTGCGGCGTTGGTGACTGTTGCCGGAGCCTCTGGTATAAATAGGCACTTGGTGCCGCAGCTAAACGTCGCCTCCCTCCCCCCCCCCCCCCCACGGCCTTTCGTGCGGCGTCAGAAGAAGGCGCGTTTGCTCTTCATATATGATGATTGTAAAGGAGGAAAGAGACGCCTACTTCTGCAGCCCTTAAGGGAGCACGGCACAGAACGCGCGTTTGTTCTCCGCCGTGCGTTCATTCCCCGTGAAAGCGCGCGTCCCTCGCCCCCTTTCACTCGCACATACAGCGTTCGGCGGCGCGCGGCGACGATTTCATCTCCATTGACGTCATACGGAACCTCACGGCGACGGCGACGGCGACGGCAACAGCGACGGCGACGGCAACGGCGACGGCGACGCCGACGGCAGAAATCTGCTTTGGAGTGTCCATATAATTGCTATCGCAATAAAAACTCTCATTGGCCGTATGCTGTATGTGCGAGCAAAAGCGCGCAAGGGACGCGCGCTTTCACGGGGAGCGAACGCACGGCGGAGAGCAAACGCGACTTCTTCCGTCGCGCGAAAGGTCGTGGGGGGACGGAAGGGAGGGAGAGGAGGCAACGTTTAACTGCGGCACCAAATGCGTATCTTGCGACCGGGCGTTTTGTTTCGCACGTTTAATATTTCAGTCTGAGAAGATTTAACATAAAAGGCATGCGCTGCCGGTGTTTTGTTTTATGAAATTGGTTTAGGGCTGTCATTCTCAAAATTCTGAGGAGCTATATAAACTTGGAGATGTAGCAGCACCAGCAACGCGCAGAACTGCTGTCGACGGCGGCGGCGTTTTGCCCGCGTTCGCACCGAACACGCGCGGCGTTGCTTACAAGTTTATGAAGAACGTGCCAACCTTTCCCATACACCCTATGACGATGTACCGTAGCAACCATAAGGCCATGGCCCCTGTGGTCACTAAATAAATGAAAACCACCGGATCATATATATTTAACATTCTTTAATTAGTTCAAATAACCAATTACACCATCACATCTGCTTCGTTGACGCGGCCCAATATGGCAACAGCAAAAATTTCACAGTAGTGTCCATCAACCACAGGGGTTCGACCGTTAACGCAGCTTCGGTACGAAGCCCGTCGTCATGTGCGGCCGAGCAAGTGGCCATTGCCTTGGCCCTCCTGGATGAGAAACATGCCAACATCTTCAGCGCCTCCAGGGCAGCCATCCGCGCCTTCAGCGTTGGCGCCGCGTGTAAGGAAGCCTGTCGCATGCTCGACGGCAAAAGCATCGCCACCCACACTCTCACGTGGTTCCCCGCTCACATGGGATCCATCATGGAAGGCCCCACAAACCTCAACGAGCTGGCCCACTCCAAGGCGCGAGGTCTCGCTTTCCGCGACCATGGAAAACTACCCGGCCGGCCCGCAGTGGTGAAGAACAGAGATCAACCGACAACATATAACGAAATTACGCCAGCACTTTTATTTCGGCAGGAGAGAGAGAGAGAGAGAGAATAAACATCTTTAATGTATAAATGCAGCTTTGGAGAGGCGTCCTCATTCCAGGATGCCTTGAGCTCGGGCCGCGTCCTGGGCCCTCGCAATCAGCCGTTGCTGATCTTCGAGGTCGGAGCTGGCCAAGGCTCTCTCCCAAAGCTCGTTGGTGTGGTAGGGGTTCGGATGATTGAGTGGTGCCTCTCTGCAGCCCCCTACTATGTGCCTGAGGGACCCGGGCTCGACTTTCCCCTTCCTCACAAGAAGTTAAATAGAGCGCAGGCATTGACCCTCAGATTATTGCAAACAGGCTCGTATCCCAGCCCGGCTTTATTACGCAAGTTTTATCCCGACACTTATGCCAGTAGTTCTTGCTGGCACTGCAACGACTTCGCTAGCTTAGACCACATGTTCTGGCGTTGCCCCTCGTTGCGAGGCACGGAACAAATAAATGAGGACAAGTGACTCTCCGCTATCAAGAGCCCCGATGCCGGGGCGCAACTATGGGCTGTCCAGAGGGTCCACGATGCGGCGGTCGGGCATGGCCTGACTGTCCCAACGTGGGAGCGGCCCGATGCGCGCTGAGTCGCATACCTCAGGACTTTCATTAAAGTTTAACATCCATCCATCCATCTATCACATCTTAATAATCATATTTGGAAATACATAATTCCCACCATAGTGCAGCTTCGCTGGTCTTCCATATCCCCCCCAGTGGAAGGGCTGACAGTTTTGCTGCTTGTCCTCTTAATTTTGGGGGCAGCTACATCATCTCCCTTAGATGGTAAATTTTAGTCGCACTTCAACTGCTTTTCCTGGCACGATTATTTTTTTTCTGCATCTTTGTATCCCCTTGTCTTAATTCGTGCTCCTATCTCTGTCATCGTCTTACTCTCTTTCTCTCTCTCGTTTTATCCCCTCACGCCCTTCCTCCAGGGGGGGGGGGGGGGTCGTCTGAATCGGAGTTGACGAGAGCAGACGCATCTCTTCGGTCTCTCGTGCGCTGTAGTCAACGCCATCAGCTTTTGGCGGAACGTTCGCTCACGTCTAAGTTACCCGTGCTTTGCGGGAGACAATCCGCGATGGATTCTCGCCCACCACTTCGCCCTCGATGGGCTGGCCACCGCAGGACGGCCAGCGAGACTTTTATTGACCCGCTTCCGCTGAGCTTTGAAATACTGCGCGCACGTTCAACGCTCAGGAGCAACGACTTCGCCACGCTTGTCAACTCGTGGCTCGTTCGGCAGGAGACGGCCGTTTTCGAACCCTCTCCCGGCCATGAGTGCAGCACCGACGAGGTCCTCATGCCGCACCCCACCAATACTACCTCGGTCAAGACATCTGCCACCCCGCCTGCAGACCTGCCACCAGGAGACCTGAACTTGCCGCAACAGTTGGAGACCACCGCTGCGCCGAGCGCCCCGCTTTGCAACAAGGCGAGCATAACTTCCTTAAAGCCAGTGACAGCTGGCTTCGTCGTCAGTCCCGCTCCCACCCTCGAGCGACAGCGAAGAAGAAATGGACACGGCGACGTGCCGCAAGCGTCGACGGGAGTGCGAGGACGGCGTTGACGACGTGCACCCTGCAAACAGCTTCCTCCACCTGCTGCTGAGGCCACGACCATCCAGGCAGCTGTTGTCGCCGAGCCGCTGTAACGATGTACCGAGGACGCTCCATCAAGTGATAAAGTCGCTCGTGCCCCAGGTGATAGCGGTTCGATAGGAGCGACAACAGCGGCACGCCACCCGCGTCCCAGCTGTGCTGCCGCGTCTGCTGCCTTGCTGACCATGGCGCCCGCTGATGTCTTCGCTGCTGTCCTCCGCGACGCTGTGAGTGCTGCCCCGAAGTCCCACGATGTGGCTATGGTGAACAAGCACGACTCTTCCGGCCGTGCATCGCTCTAGGAGGCTAGTTTCACCGTGGTAGCTACCCGTTCACACTATCGTCATCCGCGAGGCCCAACACGAGAAACCACCATTCCACCTGTCACTGCCACGCTTCCGGAGGCGTTCAACAAGACACCCACCAGGAATATTGCTGGCACTGCTCTCTTCCGTCCTGCCGCAGCGGGCGCGTCCTTCTGGCGCCCTTCCCGTCTCAAGATTGCCGAGGTGCTCTCTGCACTTCCCGGTGTGGTTGAGGTACGAGTGAACAAGTGCCTGGACATCGTAGCCGTGGATGCAGATGCTTCCGGGCGCCTCCAAAACCTGCTGACCACGACGGAGCAGGCAGGAATTGCTGTTGTGGCTCCCCCCCCCCTCCCCGCCCCCTTCGACCGATCCCAGTGCACAGGCTTCGTGCACGGTGTCGACAGGGACATTTCTGACCACAACCTACTGGCTGCAGTCTCCTCTTCCGTGCCTGTGGTGTCCGTCAAGCGTAGCGGGGACACAGTGACATTTCGTTTCACTGCGACAATCCCTCCTGAATGCATTCACCTGTACCGGACATTTCCTGTGAAGCCGTTTCGACCCCGTCTGGTTCAGTGCGTGCAATGTGGACGCTACGGTCACACTTCTACGGCCTGTGCTTTCCCAGAAAGGTGCCTGCGGTGCGGCGGGCAACACTTCAAGAGCTCCTGTGAGCAGCGATGACCTCGATGCTTTCACTGCGGAGGACCGCACCCTGCAAACAACCCGCGATGTGCGCGCTGGCAGGAGGAGCGCAAAGTGGCGACGCTGGTTGCTGCTGCCCCGGTCTTCTCCGTCGACAAGAAGCCTGAGCCACGGTGTGGGCTGAGGCTTCCCGGACCACGACGATCAATTGCCCTGTTGGCGTCCCCGCGATATCCAAGCGTGACGGCCGCAGTTAAGCCCCAACCAGACGTACGCGTTGTAACGCGTCCGCAGGCGCCGCGCGCCTGAGAGAGTATGTGGTTGTGAAGAGGAAGAGGCGCTATTTTCTGCCTCTTCCTCTTCACAACCACAATCTCTCTCAGGCGCGCGGCGCCTGCGGACGCGTTCCAACGCGTACGTCTGGTTGGGGCTTTACGCCACTGTCACTTGCGGGTCATCGGCGTTGAGATCAGAAACTTTCACCAGGCAAAAACTAGCTGCGGGAGCGCTGGATCTGGTACAGCCCAATCCTGCGAGCCGAGGTGCCAGACGAAGAAGACGCAATCGGAAGGCTTCCATCAAGCCGTCTCAGGCTTCAGTGTCTGTGGCGCAAACCTCGGGTGGGCCTATTCCGGAAGTGACGGCTCCATCTGCTGCCGTGAACAAATCGCCTGCAGATGCGGCAGCTGCAATGGCATCCCTACGGGCGGAGGTAGTGACCTTGAAGCTGCTCCTGCAGACTATGACTGCCCTCCTGCCAGA